>NW_027443062.1:0-61801 GCF_048569485.1 Anomaloglossus baeobatrachus
AGGCAGACTACAGAAAAGCTTACTATCAAAGGTTAGAGGGGGGCTTTCTCAGAGGGCTTTTTACAGTTTTTCTATTCCCAATTAGCCGTTTAAGTGTACTTATTGAAAGTAGTAATTCTTTCATAGGCCGCCCTTTCTTAGTATTTGACGTTCCTTATATTGCGGTATGAGGCTTCGCAGTAGGTTGCAAACATTCATCACCCATGACTGTCCCCAATTGAGCTCAGAAGCTCAATGTCTATCATGACCTCTCTTTTAGAATGTCCAAGAGCAAGCAAACTATTCCTCCAGGAGAGGGCGCCAACAGACTACTAAAGAGATCATCATTACTCAAAGAAAACCCCAAAAACCAATGCATGATAGGAATAAACAGGTAACTTTCTTTGGAGTGGAAGCGGAGAGATCGCACCAGATGCCAATTCTAGATGTTATCACACCTGTGGTCACTGCAGCAGCAGGTGAATCCACTTTGTCCAAAAGGGATCTATTCCATTCAATTGCAAATGATCTAGATAAGACAGAGAACTGCAGCACGGGGACATAGCCGAGTTGGTCAGGTTGAGTGGTGATGAGTTTGCTATTTGGATGAATAAAGAAAGTCAAAAGTGTGAAAGATAAAAAACAAAAGGAGGAAGTGTGAAAAGTGAATGGGCCAAATTGAGGTGCATATGAAGACGTATGCTTTCTTCCAATTCATTAAATCGGGCTAATATGAATCAGGTGAATTGAGTTCTGCTTTTGGAAACTGGGTTAAGAAGGGGTGCACCGTTCCTGGAGGTACTGCAATACCAGGTCAATGCGTGGAGTGGACAGAGCAAGCTCTTTTTCCATCTCCCTGTTCTAAAAATCCATTTAATATATGGTCCCCAGATAGGGGACGTATCAGATATTAAACTGATAAGAACAGATACTACACTTGATCTTAGCCAAAAGGCCGAGAAGCGATAACCAGAATTGGTTTGGGCCTCGAGTGGCACCCTGGCCTATGCCGGACACATCTTAGGGAGAGAGAGCGAGAGGGAGACAAACCCACGCCTACACAAGACATTTTGTCACCCAAGCCAACCCTTGAAAAGGCTGCTTTGCAGAGCCAAAACAAGAAGAATGGTGCGTTTTGCAGCCGCCGCCCACTGCAATGAATCTGAATAACTCCTCCTTTAGGGCGCAAGCAACTCCCCTCCCCCTTGCAGTCTTTCCAATTCACGATACAAAAAGACGGACAGGACAGGTTGCCTGACTTTCCGTCACTGCCACCCTTTGCCATCCTTACCCGTAGAAAGCCCTTTCATCATCCCCAAACCCTAATCTTTTCCCTTTCCATTCCCAGCCCCCAAACCCTGCCCTCTGTACCTTTCTCACCACCCGCTTCCCTTCTCCTGTCATCCCCCTACCACCCGGGAAAAAAAGAGATTGCCCCCTCCTTCCACTAGCCCACCCTCCCACCCAAAGAACAACTTCTTCTGCGCAGCTTGTTTTCTAGGCAGCAGCGCTATTGTGATGTCATCGGGGGGCATTGTGACAAGCCGCCAGTGTTCCGTCTCTTCATGTTGTGCACAGTTCAAACGGAAAATACATCAACAGGCAGACTACAGAAAAGCTTACTATCAAAGGTTAGAGGGGGGCTTTCTCAGAGGGCTTTTTACAGTTTTTCTATTCCCAATTAGCCGTTTAAGTGTACTTATTGAAAGTAGTAATTCTTTCATAGGCCGCCCTTTCTTAGTATTTGACGTTCCTTATATTGCGGTATGAGGCTTCGCAGTAGGTTGCAAACATTCATCACCCATGACTGTCCCCAATTGAGCTCAGAAGCTCAATGTCTATCATGACCTCTCTTTTAGAATGTCCAAGAGCAAGCAAACTATTCCTCCAGGAGAGGGCGCCAACAGACTACTAAAGAGATCATCATTACTCAAAGAAAACCCCAAAAACCAATGCATGATAGGAATAAACAGGTAACTTTCTTTGGAGTGGAAGCGGAGAGATCGCACCAGATGCCAATTCTAGATGTTATCACACCTGTGGTCACTGCAGCAGCAGGTGAATCCACTTTGTCCAAAAGGGATCTATTCCATTCAATTGCAAATGATCTAGATAAGACAGAGAACTGCAGCACGGGGACATAGCCGAGTTGGTCAGGTTGAGTGGTGATGAGTTTGCTATTTGGATGAATAAAGAAAGTCAAAAGTGTGAAAGATAAAAAACAAAAGGAGGAAGTGTGAAAAGTGAATGGGCCAAATTGAGGTGCATATGAAGACGTATGCTTTCTTCCAATTCATTAAATCGGGCTAATATGAATCAGGTGAATTGAGTTCTGCTTTTGGAAACTGGGTTAAGAAGGGGTGCACCGTTCCTGGAGGTACTGCAATACCAGGTCAATGCGTGGAGTGGACAGAGCAAGCTCTTTTTCCATCTCCCTGTTCTAAAAATCCATTTAATATATGGTCCCCAGATAGGGGACGTATCAGATATTAAACTGATAAGAACAGATACTACACTTGATCTTAGCCAAAAGGCCGAGAAGCGATAACCAGAATTGGTTTGGGCCTCGAGTGGCACCCTGGCCTATGCCGGACACATCTTAGGGAGAGAGAGCGAGAGGGAGACAAACCCACGCCTACACAAGACATTTTGTCACCCAAGCCAACCCTTGAAAAGGCTGCTTTGCAGAGCCAAAACAAGAAGAATGGTGCGTTTTGCAGCCGCCGCCCACTGCAATGAATCTGAATAACTCCTCCTTTAGGGCGCAAGCAACTCCCCTCCCCCTTGCAGTCTTTCCAATTCACGATACAAAAAGACGGACAGGACAGGTTGCCTGACTTTCCGTCACTGCCACCCTTTGCCATCCTTACCCGTAGAAAGCCCTTTCATCATCCCCAAACCCTAATCTTTTCCCTTTCCTTCCCAGCCCCCAAACCCTGCCCTCTGTACCTTTCTCACCACCCGCTTCCCTTCTCCTGTCATCCCCCTACCACCCGGGAAAAAAAGAGATTGCCCCCTCCTTCCACTAGCCCACCCTCCCACCCAAAGAACAACTTCTTCTGCGCAGCTTGTTTTCTAGGCAGCAGCGCTATTGTGATGTCATCGGGGGGCATTGTGACAAGCCGCCAGTGTTCCGTCTCTTCATGTTGTGCACAGTTCAAACGGAAAATACATCAACAGGCAGACTACAGAAAAGCTTACTATCAAAGGTTAGAGGGGGGCTTTCTCAGAGGGCTTTTTACAGTTTTTCTATTCCCAATTAGCCGTTTAAGTGTACTTATTGAAAGTAGTAATTCTTTCATAGGCCGCCCTTTCTTAGTATTTGACGTTCCTTATATTGCGGTATGAGGCTTCGCAGTAGGTTGCAAACATTCATCACCCATGACTGTCCCCAATTGAGCTCAGAAGCTCAATGTCTATCATGACCTCTCTTTTAGAATGTCCAAGAGCAAGCAAACTATTCCTCCAGGAGAGGGCGCCAACAGACTACTAAAGAGATCATCATTACTCAAAGAAAACCCCAAAAACCAATGCATGATAGGAATAAACAGGTAACTTTCTTTGGAGTGGAAGCGGAGAGATCGCACCAGATGCCAATTCTAGATGTTATCACACCTGTGGTCACTGCAGCAGCAGGTGAATCCACTTTGTCCAAAAGGGATCTATTCCATTCAATTGCAAATGATCTAGATAAGACAGAGAACTGCAGCACGGGGACATAGCCGAGTTGGTCAGGTTGAGTGGTGATGAGTTTGCTATTTGGATGAATAAAGAAAGTCAAAAGTGTGAAAGATAAAAAACAAAAGGAGGAAGTGTGAAAAGTGAATGGGCCAAATTGAGGTGCATATGAAGACGTATGCTTTCTTCCAATTCATTAAATCGGGCTAATATGAATCAGGTGAATTGAGTTCTGCTTTTGGAAACTGGGTTAAGAAGGGGTGCACCGTTCCTGGAGGTACTGCAATACCAGGTCAATGCGTGGAGTGGACAGAGCAAGCTCTTTTTCCATCTCCCTGTTCTAAAAATCCATTTAATATATGGTCCCCAGATAGGGGACGTATCAGATATTAAACTGATAAGAACAGATACTACACTTGATCTTAGCCAAAAGGCCGAGAAGCGATAACCAGAATTGGTTTGGGCCTCGAGTGGCACCCTGGCCTATGCCGGACACATCTTAGGGAGAGAGAGCGAGAGGGAGACAAACCCACGCCTACACAAGACATTTTGTCACCCAAGCCAACCCTTGAAAAGGCTGCTTTGCAGAGCCAAAACAAGAAGAATGGTGCGTTTTGCAGCCGCCGCCCACTGCAATGAATCTGAATAACTCCTCCTTTAGGGCGCAAGCAACTCCCCTCCCCCTTGCAGTCTTTCCAATTCACGATACAAAAAGACGGACAGGACAGGTTGCCTGACTTTCCGTCACTGCCACCCTTTGCCATCCTTACCCGTAGAAAGCCCTTTCATCATCCCCAAACCCTAATCTTTTCCCTTTCCTTCCCAGCCCCCAAACCCTGCCCTCTGTACCTTTCTCACCACCCGCTTCCCTTCTCCTGTCATCCCCCTACCACCCGGGAAAAAAAGAGATTGCCCCCTCCTTCCACTAGCCCACCCTCCCACCCAAAGAACAACTTCTTCTGCGCAGCTTGTTTTCTAGGCAGCAGCGCTATTGTGATGTCATCGGGGGGCATTGTGACAAGCCGCCAGTGTTCCGTCTCTTCATGTTGTGCACAGTTCAAACGGAAAATACATCAACAGGCAGACTACAGAAAAGCTTACTATCAAAGGTTAGAGGGGGGCTTTCTCAGAGGGCTTTTTACAGTTTTTCTATTCCCAATTAGCCGTTTAAGTGTACTTATTGAAAGTAGTAATTCTTTCATAGGCCGCCCTTTCTTAGTATTTGACGTTCCTTATATTGCGGTATGAGGCTTCGCAGTAGGTTGCAAACATTCATCACCCATGACTGTCCCCAATTGAGCTCAGAAGCTCAATGTCTATCATGACCTCTCTTTTAGAATGTCCAAGAGCAAGCAAACTATTCCTCCAGGAGAGGGCGCCAACAGACTACTAAAGAGATCATCATTACTCAAAGAAAACCCCAAAAACCAATGCATGATAGGAATAAACAGGTAACTTTCTTTGGAGTGGAAGCGGAGAGATCGCACCAGATGCCAATTCTAGATGTTATCACACCTGTGGTCACTGCAGCAGCAGGTGAATCCACTTTGTCCAAAAGGGATCTATTCCATTCAATTGCAAATGATCTAGATAAGACAGAGAACTGCAGCACGGGGACATAGCCGAGTTGGTCAGGTTGAGTGGTGATGAGTTTGCTATTTGGATGAATAAAGAAAGTCAAAAGTGTGAAAGATAAAAAACAAAAGGAGGAAGTGTGAAAAGTGAATGGGCCAAATTGAGGTGCATATGAAGACGTATGCTTTCTTCCAATTCATTAAATCGGGCTAATATGAATCAGGTGAATTGAGTTCTGCTTTTGGAAACTGGGTTAAGAAGGGGTGCACCGTTCCTGGAGGTACTGCAATACCAGGTCAATGCGTGGAGTGGACAGAGCAAGCTCTTTTTCCATCTCCCTGTTCTAAAAATCCATTTAATATATGGTCCCCAGATAGGGGACGTATCAGATATTAAACTGATAAGAACAGATACTACACTTGATCTTAGCCAAAAGGCCGAGAAGCGATAACCAGAATTGGTTTGGGCCTCGAGTGGCACCCTGGCCTATGCCGGACACATCTTAGGGAGAGAGAGCGAGAGGGAGACAAACCCACGCCTACACAAGACATTTTGTCACCCAAGCCAACCCTTGAAAAGGCTGCTTTGCAGAGCCAAAACAAGAAGAATGGTGCGTTTTGCAGCCGCCGCCCACTGCAATGAATCTGAATAACTCCTCCTTTAGGGCGCAAGCAACTCCCCTCCCCCTTGCAGTCTTTCCAATTCACGATACAAAAAGACGGACAGGACAGGTTGCCTGACTTTCCGTCACTGCCACCCTTTGCCATCCTTACCCGTAGAAAGCCCTTTCATCATCCCCAAACCCTAATCTTTTCCCTTTCCTTCCCAGCCCCCAAACCCTGCCCTCTGTACCTTTCTCACCACCCGCTTCCCTTCTCCTGTCATCCCCCTACCACCCGGGAAAAAAAGAGATTGCCCCCTCCTTCCACTAGCCCACCCTCCCACCCAAAGAACAACTTCTTCTGCGCAGCTTGTTTTCTAGGCAGCAGCGCTATTGTGATGTCATCGGGGGGCATTGTGACAAGCCGCCAGTGTTCCGTCTCTTCATGTTGTGCACAGTTCAAACGGAAAATACATCAACAGGCAGACTACAGAAAAGCTTACTATCAAAGGTTAGAGGGGGGCTTTCTCAGAGGGCTTTTTACAGTTTTTCTATTCCCAATTAGCCGTTTAAGTGTACTTATTGAAAGTAGTAATTCTTTCATAGGCCGCCCTTTCTTAGTATTTGACGTTCCTTATATTGCGGTATGAGGCTTCGCAGTAGGTTGCAAACATTCATCACCCATGACTGTCCCCAATTGAGCTCAGAAGCTCAATGTCTATCATGACCTCTCTTTTAGAATGTCCAAGAGCAAGCAAACTATTCCTCCAGGAGAGGGCGCCAACAGACTACTAAAGAGATCATCATTACTCAAAGAAAACCCCAAAAACCAATGCATGATAGGAATAAACAGGTAACTTTCTTTGGAGTGGAAGCGGAGAGATCGCACCAGATGCCAATTCTAGATGTTATCACACCTGTGGTCACTGCAGCAGCAGGTGAATCCACTTTGTCCAAAAGGGATCTATTCCATTCAATTGCAAATGATCTAGATAAGACAGAGAACTGCAGCACGGGGACATAGCCGAGTTGGTCAGGTTGAGTGGTGATGAGTTTGCTATTTGGATGAATAAAGAAAGTCAAAAGTGTGAAAGATAAAAAACAAAAGGAGGAAGTGTGAAAAGTGAATGGGCCAAATTGAGGTGCATATGAAGACGTATGCTTTCTTCCAATTCATTAAATCGGGCTAATATGAATCAGGTGAATTGAGTTCTGCTTTTGGAAACTGGGTTAAGAAGGGGTGCACCGTTCCTGGAGGTACTGCAATACCAGGTCAATGCGTGGAGTGGACAGAGCAAGCTCTTTTTCCATCTCCCTGTTCTAAAAATCCATTTAATATATGGTCCCCAGATAGGGGACGTATCAGATATTAAACTGATAAGAACAGATACTACACTTGATCTTAGCCAAAAGGCCGAGAAGCGATAACCAGAATTGGTTTGGGCCTCGAGTGGCACCCTGGCCTATGCCGGACACATCTTAGGGAGAGAGAGCGAGAGGGAGACAAACCCACGCCTACACAAGACATTTTGTCACCCAAGCCAACCCTTGAAAAGGCTGCTTTGCAGAGCCAAAACAAGAAGAATGGTGCGTTTTGCAGCCGCCGCCCACTGCAATGAATCTGAATAACTCCTCCTTTAGGGCGCAAGCAACTCCCCTCCCCCTTGCAGTCTTTCCAATTCACGATACAAAAAGACGGACAGGACAGGTTGCCTGACTTTCCGTCACTGCCACCCTTTGCCATCCTTACCCGTAGAAAGCCCTTTCATCATCCCCAAACCCTAATCTTTTCCCTTTCCTTCCCAGCCCCCAAACCCTGCCCTCTGTACCTTTCTCACCACCCGCTTCCCTTCTCCTGTCATCCCCCTACCACCCGGGAAAAAAAGAGATTGCCCCCTCCTTCCACTAGCCCACCCTCCCACCCAAAGAACAACTTCTTCTGCGCAGCTTGTTTTCTAGGCAGCAGCGCTATTGTGATGTCATCGGGGGGCATTGTGACAAGCCGCCAGTGTTCCGTCTCTTCATGTTGTGCACAGTTCAAACGGAAAATACATCAACAGGCAGACTACAGAAAAGCTTACTATCAAAGGTTAGAGGGGGGCTTTCTCAGAGGGCTTTTTACAGTTTTTCTATTCCCAATTAGCCGTTTAAGTGTACTTATTGAAAGTAGTAATTCTTTCATAGGCCGCCCTTTCTTAGTATTTGACGTTCCTTATATTGCGGTATGAGGCTTCGCAGTAGGTTGCAAACATTCATCACCCATGACTGTCCCCAATTGAGCTCAGAAGCTCAATGTCTATCATGACCTCTCTTTTAGAATGTCCAAGAGCAAGCAAACTATTCCTCCAGGAGAGGGCGCCAACAGACTACTAAAGAGATCATCATTACTCAAAGAAAACCCCAAAAACCAATGCATGATAGGAATAAACAGGTAACTTTCTTTGGAGTGGAAGCGGAGAGATCGCACCAGATGCCAATTCTAGATGTTATCACACCTGTGGTCACTGCAGCAGCAGGTGAATCCACTTTGTCCAAAAGGGATCTATTCCATTCAATTGCAAATGATCTAGATAAGACAGAGAACTGCAGCACGGGGACATAGCCGAGTTGGTCAGGTTGAGTGGTGATGAGTTTGCTATTTGGATGAATAAAGAAAGTCAAAAGTGTGAAAGATAAAAAACAAAAGGAGGAAGTGTGAAAAGTGAATGGGCCAAATTGAGGTGCATATGAAGACGTATGCTTTCTTCCAATTCATTAAATCGGGCTAATATGAATCAGGTGAATTGAGTTCTGCTTTTGGAAACTGGGTTAAGAAGGGGTGCACCGTTCCTGGAGGTACTGCAATACCAGGTCAATGCGTGGAGTGGACAGAGCAAGCTCTTTTTCCATCTCCCTGTTCTAAAAATCCATTTAATATATGGTCCCCAGATAGGGGACGTATCAGATATTAAACTGATAAGAACAGATACTACACTTGATCTTAGCCAAAAGGCCGAGAAGCGATAACCAGAATTGGTTTGGGCCTCGAGTGGCACCCTGGCCTATGCCGGACACATCTTAGGGAGAGAGAGCGAGAGGGAGACAAACCCACGCCTACACAAGACATTTTGTCACCCAAGCCAACCCTTGAAAAGGCTGCTTTGCAGAGCCAAAACAAGAAGAATGGTGCGTTTTGCAGCCGCCGCCCACTGCAATGAATCTGAATAACTCCTCCTTTAGGGCGCAAGCAACTCCCCTCCCCCTTGCAGTCTTTCCAATTCACGATACAAAAAGACGGACAGGACAGGTTGCCTGACTTTCCGTCACTGCCACCCTTTGCCATCCTTACCCGTAGAAAGCCCTTTCATCATCCCCAAACCCTAATCTTTTCCCTTTCCTTCCCAGCCCCCAAACCCTGCCCTCTGTACCTTTCTCACCACCCGCTTCCCTTCTCCTGTCATCCCCCTACCACCCGGGAAAAAAAGAGATTGCCCCCTCCTTCCACTAGCCCACCCTCCCACCCAAAGAACAACTTCTTCTGCGCAGCTTGTTTTCTAGGCAGCAGCGCTATTGTGATGTCATCGGGGGGCATTGTGACAAGCCGCCAGTGTTCCGTCTCTTCATGTTGTGCACAGTTCAAACGGAAAATACATCAACAGGCAGACTACAGAAAAGCTTACTATCAAAGGTTAGAGGGGGGCTTTCTCAGAGGGCTTTTTACAGTTTTTCTATTCCCAATTAGCCGTTTAAGTGTACTTATTGAAAGTAGTAATTCTTTCATAGGCCGCCCTTTCTTAGTATTTGACGTTCCTTATATTGCGGTATGAGGCTTCGCAGTAGGTTGCAAACATTCATCACCCAAGACTGTCCCCAATTGAGCTCAGAAGCTCAATGTCTATCATGACCTCTCTTTTAGAATGTCCAAGAGCAAGCAAACTATTCCTCCAGGAGAGGGCGCCAACAGACTACTAAAGAGATCATCATTACTCAAAGAAAACCCCAAAAACCAATGCATGATAGGAATAAACAGGTAACTTTCTTTGGAGTGGAAGCGGAGAGATCGCACCAGATGCCAATTCTAGATGTTATCACACCTGTGGTCACTGCAGCAGCAGGTGAATCCACTTTGTCCAAAAGGGATCTATTCCATTCAATTGCAAATGATCTAGATAAGACAGAGAACTGCAGCACGGGGACATAGCCGAGTTGGTCAGGTTGAGTGGTGATGAGTTTGCTATTTGGATGAATAAAGAAAGTCAAAAGTGTGAAAGATAAAAAACAAAAGGAGGAAGTGTGAAAAGTGAATGGGCCAAATTGAGGTGCATATGAAGACGTATGCTTTCTTCCAATTCATTAAATCGGGCTAATATGAATCAGGTGAATTGAGTTCTGCTTTTGGAAACTGGGTTAAGAAGGGGTGCACCGTTCCTGGAGGTACTGCAATACCAGGTCAATGCGTGGAGTGGACAGAGCAAGCTCTTTTTCCATCTCCCTGTTCTAAAAATCCATTTAATATATGGTCCCCAGATAGGGGACGTATCAGATATTAAACTGATAAGAACAGATACTACACTTGATCTTAGCCAAAAGGCCGAGAAGCGATAACCAGAATTGGTTTGGGCCTCGAGTGGCACCCTGGCCTATGCCGGACACATCTTAGGGAGAGAGAGCGAGAGGGAGACAAACCCACGCCTACACAAGACATTTTGTCACCCAAGCCAACCCTTGAAAAGGCTGCTTTGCAGAGCCAAAACAAGAAGAATGGTGCGTTTTGCAGCCGCCGCCCACTGCAATGAATCTGAATAACTCCTCCTTTAGGGCGCAAGCAACTCCCCTCCCCCTTGCAGTCTTTCCAACTCACGATACAAAAAGACGGACAGGACAGGTTGCCTGACTTTCCGTCACTGCCACCCTTTGCCATCCTTACCCGTAGAAAGCCCTTTCATCATCCCCAAACCCTAATCTTTTCCCTTTCCTTCCCAGCCCCCAAACCCTGCCCTCTGTACCTTTCTCACCACCCGCTTCCCTTCTCCTGTCATCCCCCTACCACCCGGGAAAAAAAGAGATTGCCCCCTCCTTCCACTAGCCCACCCTCCCACCCAAAGAACAACTTCTTCTGCGCAGCTTGTTTTCTAGGCAGCAGCGCTATTGTGATGTCATCGGGGGGCATTGTGACAAGCCGCCAGTGTTCCGTCTCTTCATGTTGTGCACAGTTCAAACGGAAAATACATCAACAGGCAGACTACAGAAAAGCTTACTATCAAAGGTTAGAGGGGGGCTTTCTCAGAGGGCTTTTTACAGTTTTTCTATTCCCAATTAGCCGTTTAAGTGTACTTATTGAAAGTAGTAATTCTTTCATAGGCCGCCCTTTCTTAGTATTTGACGTTCCTTATATTGCGGTATGAGGCTTCGCAGTAGGTTGCAAACATTCATCACCCATGACTGTCCCCAATTGAGCTCAGAAGCTCAATGTCTATCATGACCTCTCTTTTAGAATGTCCAAGAGCAAGCAAACTATTCCTCCAGGAGAGGGCGCCAACAGACTACTAAAGAGATCATCATTACTCAAAGAAAACCCCAAAAACCAATGCATGATAGGAATAAACAGGTAACTTTCTTTGGAGTGGAAGCGGAGAGATCGCACCAGATGCCAATTCTAGATGTTATCACACCTGTGGTCACTGCAGCAGCAGGTGAATCCACTTTGTCCAAAAGGGATCTATTCCATTCAATTGCAAATGATCTAGATAAGACAGAGAACTGCAGCACGGGGACATAGCCGAGTTGGTCAGGTTGAGTGGTGATGAGTTTGCTATTTGGATGAATAAAGAAAGTCAAAAGTGTGAAAGATAAAAAACAAAAGGAGGAAGTGTGAAAAGTGAATGGGCCAAATTGAGGTGCATATGAAGACGTATGCTTTCTTCCAATTCATTAAATCGGGCTAATATGAATCAGGTGAATTGAGTTCTGCTTTTGGAAACTGGGTTAAGAAGGGGTGCACCGTTCCTGGAGGTACTGCAATACCAGGTCAATGCGTGGAGTGGACAGAGCAAGCTCTTTTTCCATCTCCCTGTTCTAAAAATCCATTTAATATATGGTCCCCAGATAGGGGACGTATCAGATATTAAACTGATAAGAACAGATACTACACTTGATCTTAGCCAAAAGGCCGAGAAGCGATAACCAGAATTGGTTTGGGCCTCGAGTGGCACCCTGGCCTATGCCGGACACATCTTAGGGAGAGAGAGCGAGAGGGAGACAAACCCACGCCTACACAAGACATTTTGTCACCCAAGCCAACCCTTGAAAAGGCTGCTTTGCAGAGCCAAAACAAGAAGAATGGTGCGTTTTGCAGCCGCCGCCCACTGCAATGAATCTGAATAACTCCTCCTTTAGGGCGCAAGCAACTCCCCTCCCCCTTGCAGTCTTTCCAATTCACGATACAAAAAGACGGACAGGACAGGTTGCCTGACTTTCCGTCACTGCCACCCTTTGCCATCCTTACCCGTAGAAAGCCCTTTCATCATCCCCAAACCCTAATCTTTTCCCTTTCCTTCCCAGCCCCCAAACCCTGCCCTCTGTACCTTTCTCACCACCCGCTTCCCTTCTCCTGTCATCCCCCTACCACCCGGGAAAAAAAGAGATTGCCCCCTCCTTCCACTAGCCCACCCTCCCACCCAAAGAACAACTTCTTCTGCGCAGCTTGTTTTCTAGGCAGCAGCGCTATTGTGATGTCATCGGGGGGCATTGTGACAAGCCGCCAGTGTTCCGTCTCTTCATGTTGTGCACAGTTCAAACGGAAAATACATCAACAGGCAGACTACAGAAAAGCTTACTATCAAAGGTTAGAGGGGGGCTTTCTCAGAGGGCTTTTTACAGTTTTTCTATTCCCAATTAGCCGTTTAAGTGTACTTATTGAAAGTAGTAATTCTTTCATAGGCCGCCCTTTCTTAGTATTTGACGTTCCTTATATTGCGGTATGAGGCTTCGCAGTAGGTTGCAAACATTCATCACCCATGACTGTCCCCAATTGAGCTCAGAAGCTCAATGTCTATCATGACCTCTCTTTTAGAATGTCCAAGAGCAAGCAAACTATTCCTCCAGGAGAGGGCGCCAACAGACTACTAAAGAGATCATCATTACTCAAAGAAAACCCCAAAAACCAATGCATGATAGGAATAAACAGGTAACTTTCTTTGGAGTGGAAGCGGAGAGATCGCACCAGATGCCAATTCTAGATGTTATCACACCTGTGGTCACTGCAGCAGCAGGTGAATCCACTTTGTCCAAAAGGGATCTATTCCATTCAATTGCAAATGATCTAGATAAGACAGAGAACTGCAGCACGGGGACATAGCCGAGTTGGTCAGGTTGAGTGGTGATGAGTTTGCTATTTGGATGAATAAAGAAAGTCAAAAGTGTGAAAGATAAAAAACAAAAGGAGGAAGTGTGAAAAGTGAATGGGCCAAATTGAGGTGCATATGAAGACGTATGCTTTCTTCCAATTCATTAAATCGGGCTAATATGAATCAGGTGAATTGAGTTCTGCTTTTGGAAACTGGGTTAAGAAGGGGTGCACCGTTCCTGGAGGTACTGCAATACCAGGTCAATGCGTGGAGTGGACAGAGCAAGCTCTTTTTCCATCTCCCTGTTCTAAAAATCCATTTAATATATGGTCCCCAGATAGGGGACGTATCAGATATTAAACTGATAAGAACAGATACTACACTTGATCTTAGCCAAAAGGCCGAGAAGCGATAACCAGAATTGGTTTGGGCCTCGAGTGGCACCCTGGCCTATGCCGGACACATCTTAGGGAGAGAGAGCGAGAGGGAGACAAACCCACGCCTACACAAGACATTTTGTCACCCAAGCCAACCCTTGAAAAGGCTGCTTTGCAGAGCCAAAACAAGAAGAATGGTGCGTTTTGCAGCCGCCGCCCACTGCAATGAATCTGAATAACTCCTCCTTTAGGGCGCAAGCAACTCCCCTCCCCCTTGCAGTCTTTCCAATTCACGATACAAAAAGACGGACAGGACAGGTTGCCTGACTTTCCGTCACTGCCACCCTTTGCCATCCTTACCCGTAGAAAGCCCTTTCATCATCCCCAAACCCTAATCTTTTCCCTTTCCTTCCCAGCCCCCAAACCCTGCCCTCTGTACCTTTCTCACCACCCGCTTCCCTTCTCCTGTCATCCCCCTACCACCCGGGAAAAAAAGAGATTGCCCCCTCCTTCCACTAGCCCACCCTCCCACCCAAAGAACAACTTCTTCTGCGCAGCTTGTTTTCTAGGCAGCAGCGCTATTGTGATGTCATCGGGGGGCATTGTGACAAGCCGCCAGTGTTCCGTCTCTTCATGTTGTGCACAGTTCAAACGGAAAATACATCAACAGGCAGACTACAGAAAAGCTTACTATCAAAGGTTAGAGGGGGGCTTTCTCAGAGGGCTTTTTACAGTTTTTCTATTCCCAATTAGCCGTTTAAGTGTACTTATTGAAAGTAGTAATTCTTTCATAGGCCGCCCTTTCTTAGTATTTGACGTTCCTTATATTGCGGTATGAGGCTTCGCAGTAGGTTGCAAACATTCATCACCCATGACTGTCCCCAATTGAGCTCAGAAGCTCAATGTCTATCATGACCTCTCTTTTAGAATGTCCAAGAGCAAGCAAACTATTCCTCCAGGAGAGGGCGCCAACAGACTACTAAAGAGATCATCATTACTCAAAGAAAACCCCAAAAACCAATGCATGATAGGAATAAACAGGTAACTTTCTTTGGAGTGGAAGCGGAGAGATCGCACCAGATGCCAATTCTAGATGTTATCACACCTGTGGTCACTGCAGCAGCAGGTGAATCCACTTTGTCCAAAAGGGATCTATTCCATTCAATTGCAAATGATCTAGATAAGACAGAGAACTGCAGCACGGGGACATAGCCGAGTTGGTCAGGTTGAGTGGTGATGAGTTTGCTATTTGGATGAATAAAGAAAGTCAAAAGTGTGAAAGATAAAAAACAAAAGGAGGAAGTGTGAAAAGTGAATGGGCCAAATTGAGGTGCATATGAAGACGTATGCTTTCTTCCAATTCATTAAATCGGGCTAATATGAATCAGGTGAATTGAGTTCTGCTTTTGGAAACTGGGTTAAGAAGGGGTGCACCGTTCCTGGAGGTACTGCAATACCAGGTCAATGCGTGGAGTGGACAGAGCAAGCTCTTTTTCCATCTCCCTGTTCTAAAAATCCATTTAATATATGGTCCCCAGATAGGGGACGTATCAGATATTAAACTGATAAGAACAGATACTACACTTGATCTTAGCCAAAAGGCCGAGAAGCGATAACCAGAATTGGTTTGGGCCTCGAGTGGCACCCTGGCCTATGCCGGACACATCTTAGGGAGAGAGAGCGAGAGGGAGACAAACCCACGCCTACACAAGACATTTTGTCACCCAAGCCAACCCTTGAAAAGGCTGCTTTGCAGAGCCAAAACAAGAAGAATGGTGCGTTTTGCAGCCGCCGCCCACTGCAATGAATCTGAATAACTCCTCCTTTAGGGCGCAAGCAACTCCCCTCCCCCTTGCAGTCTTTCCAATTCACGATACAAAAAGACGGACAGGACAGGTTGCCTGACTTTCCGTCACTGCCACCCTTTGCCATCCTTACCCGTAGAAAGCCCTTTCATCATCCCCAAACCCTAATCTTTTCCCTTTCCTTCCCAGCCCCCAAACCCTGCCCTCTGTACCTTTCTCACCACCCGCTTCCCTTCTCCTGTCATCCCCCTACCACCCGGGAAAAAAAGAGATTGCCCCCTCCTTCCACTAGCCCACCCTCCCACCCAAAGAACAACTTCTTCTGCGCAGCTTGTTTTCTAGGCAGCAGCGCTATTGTGATGTCATCGGGGGGCATTGTGACAAGCCGCCAGTGTTCCGTCTCTTCATGTTGTGCACAGTTCAAACGGAAAATACATCAACAGGCAGACTACAGAAAAGCTTACTATCAAAGGTTAGAGGGGGGCTTTCTCAGAGGGCTTTTTACAGTTTTTCTATTCCCAATTAGCCGTTTAAGTGTACTTATTGAAAGTAGTAATTCTTTCATAGGCCGCCCTTTCTTAGTATTTGACGTTCCTTATATTGCGGTATGAGGCTTCGCAGTAGGTTGCAAACATTCATCACCCATGACTGTCCCCAATTGAGCTCAGAAGCTCAATGTCTATCATGACCTCTCTTTTAGAATGTCCAAGAGCAAGCAAACTATTCCTCCAGGAGAGGGCGCCAACAGACTACTAAAGAGATCATCATTACTCAAAGAAAACCCCAAAAACCAATGCATGATAGGAATAAACAGGTAACTTTCTTTGGAGTGGAAGCGGAGAGATCGCACCAGATGCCAATTCTAGATGTTATCACACCTGTGGTCACTGCAGCAGCAGGTGAATCCACTTTGTCCAAAAGGGATCTATTCCATTCAATTGCAAATGATCTAGATAAGACAGAGAACTGCAGCACGGGGACATAGCCGAGTTGGTCAGGTTGAGTGGTGATGAGTTTGCTATTTGGATGAATAAAGAAAGTCAAAAGTGTGAAAGATAAAAAACAAAAGGAGGAAGTGTGAAAAGTGAATGGGCCAAATTGAGGTGCATATGAAGACGTATGCTTTCTTCCAATTCATTAAATCGGGCTAATATGAATCAGGTGAATTGAGTTCTGCTTTTGGAAACTGGGTTAAGAAGGGGTGCACCGTTCCTGGAGGTACTGCAATACCAGGTCAATGCGTGGAGTGGACAGAGCAAGCTCTTTTTCCATCTCCCTGTTCTAAAAATCCATTTAATATATGGTCCCCAGATAGGGGACGTATCAGATATTAAACTGATAAGAACAGATACTACACTTGATCTTAGCCAAAAGGCCGAGAAGCGATAACCAGAATTGGTTTGGGCCTCGAGTGGCACCCTGGCCTATGCCGGACACATCTTAGGGAGAGAGAGCGAGAGGGAGACAAACCCACGCCTACACAAGACATTTTGTCACCCAAGCCAACCCTTGAAAAGGCTGCTTTGCAGAGCCAAAACAAGAAGAATGGTGCGTTTTGCAGCCGCCGCCCACTGCAATGAATCTGAATAACTCCTCCTTTAGGGCGCAAGCAACTCCCCTCCCCCTTGCAGTCTTTCCAATTCACGATACAAAAAGACGGACAGGACAGGTTGCCTGACTTTCCGTCACTGCCACCCTTTGCCATCCTTACCCGTAGAAAGCCCTTTCATCATCCCCAAACCCTAATCTTTTCCCTTTCCTTCCCAGCCCCCAAACCCTGCCCTCTGTACCTTTCTCACCACCCGCTTCCCTTCTCCTGTCATCCCCCTACCACCCGGGAAAAAAAGAGATTGCCCCCTCCTTCCACTAGCCCACCCTCCCACCCAAAGAACAACTTCTTCTGCGCAGCTTGTTTTCTAGGCAGCAGCGCTATTGTGATGTCATCGGGGGGCATTGTGACAAGCCGCCAGTGTTCCGTCTCTTCATGTTGTGCACAGTTCAAACGGAAAATACATCAACAGGCAGACTACAGAAAAGCTTACTATCAAAGGTTAGAGGGGGGCTTTCTCAGAGGGCTTTTTACAGTTTTTCTATTCCCAATTAGC
Source organism: Anomaloglossus baeobatrachus (assembly GCF_048569485.1). Lineage (NCBI taxonomy): Eukaryota > Metazoa > Chordata > Amphibia > Anura > Aromobatidae > Anomaloglossus > Anomaloglossus baeobatrachus. The sequence goes on from NW_027443062.1 coordinate 17,446, forward strand.
CGTTTAAGTGTACTTATTGAAAGTAGTAATTCTTTCATAGGCCGCCCTTTCTTAGTATTTGACGTTCCTTATATTGCGGTATGAGGCTTCGCAGTAGGTTGCAAACATTCATCACCCATGACTGTCCCCAATTGAGCTCAGAAGCTCAATGTCTATCATGACCTCTCTTTTAGAATGTCCAAGAGCAAGCAAACTATTCCTCCAGGAGAGGGCGCCAACAGACTACTAAAGAGATCATCATTACTCAAAGAAAACCCCAAAAACCAATGCATGATAGGAATAAACAGGTAACTTTCTTTGGAGTGGAAGCGGAGAGATCGCACCAGATGCCAATTCTAGATGTTATCACACCTGTGGTCACTGCAGCAGCAGGTGAATCCACTTTGTCCAAAAGGGATCTATTCCATTCAATTGCAAATGATCTAGATAAGACAGAGAACTGCAGCACGGGGACATAGCCGAGTTGGTCAGGTTGAGTGGTGATGAGTTTGCTATTTGGATGAATAAAGAAAGTCAAAAGTGTGAAAGATAAAAAACAAAAGGAGGAAGTGTGAAAAGTGAATGGGCCAAATTGAGGTGCATATGAAGACGTATGCTTTCTTCCAATTCATTAAATCGGGCTAATATGAATCAGGTGAATTGAGTTCTGCTTTTGGAAACTGGGTTAAGAAGGGGTGCACCGTTCCTGGAGGTACTGCAATACCAGGTCAATGCGTGGAGTGGACAGAGCAAGCTCTTTTTCCATCTCCCTGTTCTAAAAATCCATTTAATATATGGTCCCCAGATAGGGGACGTATCAGATATTAAACTGATAAGAACAGATACTACACTTGATCTTAGCCAAAAGGCCGAGAAGCGATAACCAGAATTGGTTTGGGCCTCGAGTGGCACCCTGGCCTATGCCGGACACATCTTAGGGAGAGAGAGCGAGAGGGAGACAAACCCACGCCTACACAAGACATTTTGTCACCCAAGCCAACCCTTGAAAAGGCTGCTTTGCAGAGCCAAAACAAGAAGAATGGTGCGTTTTGCAGCCGCCGCCCACTGCAATGAATCTGAATAACTCCTCCTTTAGGGCGCAAGCAACTCCCCTCCCCCTTGCAGTCTTTCCAATTCACGATACAAAAAGACGGACAGGACAGGTTGCCTGACTTTCCGTCACTGCCACCCTTTGCCATCCTTACCCGTAGAAAGCCCTTTCATCATCCCCAAACCCTAATCTTTTCCCTTTCCTTCCCAGCCCCCAAACCCTGCCCTCTGTACCTTTCTCACCACCCGCTTCCCTTCTCCTGTCATCCCCCTACCACCCGGGAAAAAAAGAGATTGCCCCCTCCTTCCACTAGCCCACCCTCCCACCCAAAGAACAACTTCTTCTGCGCAGCTTGTTTTCTAGGCAGCAGCGCTATTGTGATGTCATCGGGGGGCATTGTGACAAGCCGCCAGTGTTCCGTCTCTTCATGTTGTGCACAGTTCAAACGGAAAATACATCAACAGGCAGACTACAGAAAAGCTTACTATCAAAGGTTAGAGGGGGGCTTTCTCAGAGGGCTTTTTACAGTTTTTCTATTCCCAATTAGCCGTTTAAGTGTACTTATTGAAAGTAGTAATTCTTTCATAGGCCGCCCTTTCTTAGTATTTGACGTTCCTTATATTGCGGTATGAGGCTTCGCAGTAGGTTGCAAACATTCATCACCCATGACTGTCCCCAATTGAGCTCAGAAGCTCAATGTCTATCATGACCTCTCTTTTAGAATGTCCAAGAGCAAGCAAACTATTCCTCCAGGAGAGGGCGCCAACAGACTACTAAAGAGATCATCATTACTCAAAGAAAACCCCAAAAACCAATGCATGATAGGAATAAACAGGTAACTTTCTTTGGAGTGGAAGCGGAGAGATCGCACCAGATGCCAATTCTAGATGTTATCACACCTGTGGTCACTGCAGCAGCAGGTGAATCCACTTTGTCCAAAAGGGATCTATTCCATTCAATTGCAAATGATCTAGATAAGACAGAGAACTGCAGCACGGGGACATAGCCGAGTTGGTCAGGTTGAGTGGTGATGAGTTTGCTATTTGGATGAATAAAGAAAGTCAAAAGTGTGAAAGATAAAAAACAAAAGGAGGAAGTGTGAAAAGTGAATGGGCCAAATTGAGGTGCATATGAAGACGTATGCTTTCTTCCAATTCATTAAATCGGGCTAATATGAATCAGGTGAATTGAGTTCTGCTTTTGGAAACTGGGTTAAGAAGGGGTGCACCGTTCCTGGAGGTACTGCAATACCAGGTCAATGCGTGGAGTGGACAGAGCAAGCTCTTTTTCCATCTCCCTGTTCTAAAAATCCATTTAATATATGGTCCCCAGATAGGGGACGTATCAGATATTAAACTGATAAGAACAGATACTACACTTGATCTTAGCCAAAAGGCCGAGAAGCGATAACCAGAATTGGTTTGGGCCTCGAGTGGCACCCTGGCCTATGCCGGACACATCTTAGGGAGAGAGAGCGAGAGGGAGACAAACCCACGCCTACACAAGACATTTTGTCACCCAAGCCAACCCTTGAAAAGGCTGCTTTGCAGAGCCAAAACAAGAAGAATGGTGCGTTTTGCAGCCGCCGCCCACTGCAATGAATCTGAATAACTCCTCCTTTAGGGCGCAAGCAACTCCCCTCCCCCTTGCAGTCTTTCCAATTCACGATACAAAAAGACGGACAGGACAGGTTGCCTGACTTTCCGTCACTGCCACCCTTTGCCATCCTTACCCGTAGAAAGCCCTTTCATCATCCCCAAACCCTAATCTTTTCCCTTTCCTTCCCAGCCCCCAAACCCTGCCCTCTGTACCTTTCTCACCACCCGCTTCCCTTCTCCTGTCATCCCCCTACCACCCGGGAAAAAAAGAGATTGCCCCCTCCTTCCACTAGCCCACCCTCCCACCCAAAGAACAACTTCTTCTGCGCAGCTTGTTTTCTAGGCAGCAGCGCTATTGTGATGTCATCGGGGGGCATTGTGACAAGCCGCCAGTGTTCCGTCTCTTCATGTTGTGCACAGTTCAAACGGAAAATACATCAACAGGCAGACTACAGAAAAGCTTACTATCAAAGGTTAGAGGGGGGCTTTCTCAGAGGGCTTTTTACAGTTTTTCTATTCCCAATTAGCCGTTTAAGTGTACTTATTGAAAGTAGTAATTCTTTCATAGGCCGCCCTTTCTTAGTATTTGACGTTCCTTATATTGCGGTATGAGGCTTCGCAGTAGGTTGCAAACATTCATCACCCATGACTGTCCCCAATTGAGCTCAGAAGCTCAATGTCTATCATGACCTCTCTTTTAGAATGTCCAAGAGCAAGCAAACTATTCCTCCAGGAGAGGGCGCCAACAGACTACTAAAGAGATCATCATTACTCAAAGAAAACCCCAAAAACCAATGCATGATAGGAATAAACAGGTAACTTTCTTTGGAGTGGAAGCGGAGAGATCGCACCAGATGCCAATTCTAGATGTTATCACACCTGTGGTCACTGCAGCAGCAGGTGAATCCACTTTGTCCAAAAGGGATCTATTCCATTCAATTGCAAATGATCTAGATAAGACAGAGAACTGCAGCACGGGGACATAGCCGAGTTGGTCAGGTTGAGTGGTGATGAGTTTGCTATTTGGATGAATAAAGAAAGTCAAAAGTGTGAAAGATAAAAAACAAAAGGAGGAAGTGTGAAAAGTGAATGGGCCAAATTGAGGTGCATATGAAGACGTATGCTTTCTTCCAATTCATTAAATCGGGCTAATATGAATCAGGTGAATTGAGTTCTGCTTTTGGAAACTGGGTTAAGAAGGGGTGCACCGTTCCTGGAGGTACTGCAATACCAGGTCAATGCGTGGAGTGGACAGAGCAAGCTCTTTTTCCATCTCCCTGTTCTAAAAATCCATTTAATATATGGTCCCCAGATAGGGGACGTATCAGATATTAAACTGATAAGAACAGATACTACACTTGATCTTAGCCAAAAGGCCGAGAAGCGATAACCAGAATTGGTTGTGGGCCTCGAGTGGCACCCTGGCCTATGCCGGACACATCTTAGGGAGAGAGAGCGAGAGGGAGACAAACCCACGCCTACACAAGACATTTTGTCACCCAAGCCAACCCTTGAAAAGGCTGCTTTGCAGAGCCAAAACAAGAAGAATGGTGCGTTTTGCAGCCGCCGCCCACTGCAATGAATCTGAATAACTCCTCCTTTAGGGCGCAAGCAACTCCCCTCCCCCTTGCAGTCTTTCCAATTCACGATACAAAAAGACGGACAGGACAGGTTGCCTGACTTTCCGTCACTGCCACCCTTTGCCATCCTTACCCGTAGAAAGCCCTTTCATCATCCCCAAACCCTAATCTTTTCCCTTTCCTTCCCAGCCCCCAAACCCTGCCCTCTGTACCTTTCTCACCACCCGCTTCCCTTCTCCTGTCATCCCCCTACCACCCGGGAAAAAAAGAGATTGCCCCCTCCTTCCACTAGCCCACCCTCCCACCCAAAGAACAACTTCTTCTGCGCAGCTTGTTTTCTAGGCAGCAGCGCTATTGTGATGTCATCGGGGGGCATTGTGACAAGCCGCCAGTGTTCCGTCTCTTCATGTTGTGCACAGTTCAAACGGAAAATACATCAACAGGCAGACTACAGAAAAGCTTACTATCAAAGGTTAGAGGGGGGCTTTCTCAGAGGGCTTTTTACAGTTTTTCTATTCCCAATTAGCCGTTTAAGTGTACTTATTGAAAGTAGTAATTCTTTCATAGGCCGCCCTTTCTTAGTATTTGACGTTCCTTATATTGCGGTATGAGGCTTCGCAGTAGGTTGCAAACATTCATCACCCATGACTGTCCCCAATTGAGCTCAGAAGCTCAATGTCTATCATGACCTCTCTTTTAGAATGTCCAAGAGCAAGCAAACTATTCCTCCAGGAGAGGGCGCCAACAGACTACTAAAGAGATCATCATTACTCAAAGAAAACCCCAAAAACCAATGCATGATAGGAATAAACAGGTAACTTTCTTTGGAGTGGAAGCGGAGAGATCGCACCAGATGCCAATTCTAGATGTTATCACACCTGTGGTCACTGCAGCAGCAGGTGAATCCACTTTGTCCAAAAGGGATCTATTCCATTCAATTGCAAATGATCTAGATAAGACAGAGAACTGCAGCACGGGGACATAGCCGAGTTGGTCAGGTTGAGTGGTGATGAGTTTGCTATTTGGATGAATAAAGAAAGTCAAAAGTGTGAAAGATAAAAAACAAAAGGAGGAAGTGTGAAAAGTGAATGGGCCAAATTGAGGTGCATATGAAGACGTATGCTTTCTTCCAATTCATTAAACGGGCTAATATGAATCAGGTGAATTGAGTTCTGCTTTTGGAAACTGGGTTAAGAAGGGGTGCACCGTTCCTGGAGGTACTGCAATACCAGGTCAATGCGTGGAGTGGACAGAGCAAGCTCTTTTTCCATCTCCCTGTTCTAAAAATCCATTTAATATATGGTCCCCAGATAGGGGACGTATCAGATATTAAACTGATAAGAACAGATACTACACTTGATCTTAGCCAAAAGGCCGAGAAGCGATAACCAGAATTGGTTTGGGCCTCGAGTGGCACCCTGGCCTATGCCGGACACATCTTAGGGAGAGAGAGCGAGAGGGAGACAAACCCACGCCTACACAAGACATTTTGTCACCCAAGCCAACCCTTGAAAAGGCTGCTTTGCAGAGCCAAAACAAGAAGAATGGTGCGTTTTGCAGCCGCCGCCCACTGCAATGAATCTGAATAACTCCTCCTTTAGGGCGCAAGCAACTCCCCTCCCCCTTGCAGTCTTTCCAATTCACGATACAAAAAGACGGACAGGACAGGTTGCCTGACTTTCCGTCACTGCCACCCTTTGCCATCCTTACCCGTAGAAAGCCCTTTCATCATCCCCAAACCCTAATCTTTTCCCTTTCCTTCCCAGCCCCCAAACCCTGCCCTCTGTACCTTTCTCACCACCCGCTTCCCTTCTCCTGTCATCCCCCTACCACCCGGGAAAAAAAGAGATTGCCCCCTCCTTCCACTAGCCCACCCTCCCACCCAAAGAACAACTTCTTCTGCGCAGCTTGTTTTCTAGGCAGCAGCGCTATTGTGATGTCATCGGGGGGCATTGTGACAAGCCGCCAGTGTTCCGTCTCTTCATGTTGTGCACAGTTCAAACGGAAAATACATCAACAGGCAGACTACAGAAAAGCTTACTATCAAAGGTTAGAGGGGGGCTTTCTCAGAGGGCTTTTTACAGTTTTTCTATTCCCAATTAGCCGTTTAAGTGTACTTATTGAAAGTAGTAATTCTTTCATAGGCCGCCCTTTCTTAGTATTTGACGTTCCTTATATTGCGGTATGAGGCTTCGCAGTAGGTTGCAAACATTCATCACCCATGACTGTCCCCAATTGAGCTCAGAAGCTCAATGTCTATCATGACCTCTCTTTTAGAATGTCCAAGAGCAAGCAAACTATTCCTCCAGGAGAGGGCGCCAACAGACTACTAAAGAGATCATCATTACTCAAAGAAAACCCCAAAAACCAATGCATGATAGGAATAAACAGGTAACTTTCTTTGGAGTGGAAGCGGAGAGATCGCACCAGATGCCAATTCTAGATGTTATCACACCTGTGGTCACTGCAGCAGCAGGTGAATCCACTTTGTCCAAAAGGGATCTATTCCATTCAATTGCAAATGATCTAGATAAGACAGAGAACTGCAGCACGGGGACATAGCCGAGTTGGTCAGGTTGAGTGGTGATGAGTTTGCTATTTGGATGAATAAAGAAAGTCAAAAGTGTGAAAGATAAAAAACAAAAGGAGGAAGTGTGAAAAGTGAATGGGCCAAATTGAGGTGCATATGAAGACGTATGCTTTCTTCCAATTCATTAAATCGGGCTAATATGAATCAGGTGAATTGAGTTCTGCTTTTGGAAACTGGGTTAAGAAGGGGTGCACCGTTCCTGGAGGTACTGCAATACCAGGTCAATGCGTGGAGTGGACAGAGCAAGCTCTTTTTCCATCTCCCTGTTCTAAAAATCCATTTAATATATGGTCCCCAGATAGGGGACGTATCAGATATTAAACTGATAAGAACAGATACTACACTTGATCTTAGCCAAAAGGCCGAGAAGCGATAACCAGAATTGGTTTGGGCCTCGAGTGGCACCCTGGCCTATGCCGGACACATCTTAGGGAGAGAGAGCGAGAGGGAGACAAACCCACGCCTACACAAGACATTTTGTCACCCAAGCCAACCCTTGAAAAGGCTGCTTTGCAGAGCCAAAACAAGAAGAATGGTGCGTTTTGCAGCCGCCGCCCACTGCAATGAATCTGAATAACTCCTCCTTTAGGGCGCAAGCAACTCCCCTCCCCCTTGCAGTCTTTCCAATTCACGATACAAAAAGACGGACAGGACAGGTTGCCTGACTTTCCGTCACTGCCACCCTTTGCCATCCTTACCCGTAGAAAGCCCTTTCATCATCCCCAAACCCTAATCTTTTCCCTTTCCTTCCCAGCCCCCAAACCCTGCCCTCTGTACCTTTCTCACCACACCGCTTCCCTTCTCCTGTCATCCCCCTACCACCCGGGAAAAAAAGAGATTGCCCCCTCCTTCCACTAGCCCACCCTCCCACCCAAAGAACAACTTCTTCTGCGCAGCTTGTTTTCTAGGCAGCAGCGCTATTGTGATGTCATCGGGGGGCATTGTGACAAGCCGCCAGTGTTCCGTCTCTTCATGTTGTGCACAGTTCAAACGGAAAATACATCAACAGGCAGACTACAGAAAAGCTTACTATCAAAGGTTAGAGGGGGGCTTTCTCAGAGGGCTTTTTACAGTTTTTCTATTCCCAATTAGCCGTTTAAGTGTACTTATTGAAAGTAGTAATTCTTTCATAGGCCGCCCTTTCTTAGTATTTGACGTTCCTTATATTGCGGTATGAGGCTTCGCAGTAGGTTGCAAACATTCATCACCCATGACTGTCCCCAATTGAGCTCAGAAGCTCAATGTCTATCATGACCTCTCTTTTAGAATGTCCAAGAGCAAGCAAACTATTCCTCCAGGAGAGGGCGCCAACAGACTACTAAAGAGATCATCATTACTCAAAGAAAACCCCAAAAACCAATGCATGATAGGAATAAACAGGTAACTTTCTTTGGAGTGGAAGCGGAGAGATCGCACCAGATGCCAATTCTAGATGTTATCACACCTGTGGTCACTGCAGCAGCAGGTGAATCCACTTTGTCCAAAAGGGATCTATTCCATTCAATTGCAAATGATCTAGATAAGACAGAGAACTGCAGCACGGGGACATAGCCGAGTTGGTCAGGTTGAGTGGTGATGAGTTTGCTATTTGGATGAATAAAGAAAGTCAAAAGTGTGAAAGATAAAAAACAAAAGGAGGAAGTGTGAAAAGTGAATGGGCCAAATTGAGGTGCATATGAAGACGTATGCTTTCTTCCAATTCATTAAATCGGGCTAATATGAATCAGGTGAATTGAGTTCTGCTTTTGGAAACTGGGTTAAGAAGGGGTGCACCGTTCCTGGAGGTACTGCAATACCAGGTCAATGCGTGGAGTGGACAGAGCAAGCTCTTTTTCCATCTCCCTGTTCTAAAAATCCATTTAATATATGGTCCCCAGATAGGGGACGTATCAGATATTAAACTGATAAGAACAGATACTACACTTGATCTTAGCCAAAAGGCCGAGAAGCGATAACCAGAATTGGTTTGGGCCTCGAGTGGCACCCTGGCCTATGCCGGACACATCTTAGGGAGAGAGAGCGAGAGGGAGACAAACCCACGCCTACACAAGACATTTTGTCACCCAAGCCAACCCTTGAAAAGGCTGCTTTGCAGAGCCAAAACAAGAAGAATGGTGCGTTTTGCAGCCGCCGCCCACTGCAATGAATCTGAATAACTCCTCCTTTAGGGCGCAAGCAACTCCCCTCCCCCTTGCAGTCTTTCCAATTCACGATACAAAAAGACGGACAGGACAGGTTGCCTGACTTTCCGTCACTGCCACCCTTTGCCATCCTTACCCGTAGAAAGCCCTTTCATCATCCCCAAACCCTAATCTTTTCCCTTTCCTTCCCAGCCCCCAAACCCTGCCCTCTGTACCTTTCTCACCACCCGCTTCCCTTCTCCTGTCATCCCCCTACCACCCGGGAAAAAAAGAGATTGCCCCCTCCTTCCACTAGCCCACCCTCCCACCCAAAGAACAACTTCTTCTGCGCAGCTTGTTTTCTAGGCAGCAGCGCTATTGTGATGTCATCGGGGGGCATTGTGACAAGCCGCCAGTGTTCCGTCTCTTCATGTTGTGCACAGTTCAAACGGAAAATACATCAACAGGCAGACTACAGAAAAGCTTACTATCAAAGGTTAGAGGGGGGCTTTCTCAGAGGGCTTTTTACAGTTTTTCTATTCCCAATTAGCCGTTTAAGTGTACTTATTGAAAGTAGTAATTCTTTCATAGGCCGCCCTTTCTTAGTATTTGACGTTCCTTATATTGCGGTATGAGGCTTCGCAGTAGGTTGCAAACATTCATCACCCATGACTGTCCCCAATTGAGCTCAGAAGCTCAATGTCTATCATGACCTCTCTTTTAGAATGTCCAAGAGCAAGCAAACTATTCCTCCAGGAGAGGGCGCCAACAGACTACTAAAGAGATCATCATTACTCAAAGAAAACCCCAAAAACCAATGCATGATAGGAATAAACAGGTAACTTTCTTTGGAGTGGAAGCGGAGAGATCGCACCAGATGCCAATTCTAGATGTTATCACACCTGTGGTCACTGCAGCAGCAGGTGAATCCACTTTGTCCAAAAGGGATCTATTCCATTCAATTGCAAATGATCTAGATAAGACAGAGAACTGCAGCACGGGGACATAGCCGAGTTGGTCAGGTTGAGTGGTGATGAGTTTGCTATTTGGATGAATAAAGAAAGTCAAAAGTGTGAAAGATAAAAAACAAAAGGAGGAAGTGTGAAAAGTGAATGGGCCAAATTGAGGTGCATATGAAGACGTATGCTTTCTTCCAATTCATTAAATCGGTCTAATATGAATCAGGTGAATTGAGTTCTGCTTTTGGAAACTGGGTTAAGAAGGGGTGCACCGTTCCTGGAGGTACTGCAATACCAGGTCAATGCGTGGAGTGGACAGAGCAAGCTCTTTTTCCATCTCCCTGTTCTAAAAATCCATTTAATATATGGTCCCCAGATAGGGGACGTATCAGATATTAAACTGATAAGAACAGATACTACACTTGATCTTAGCCAAAAGGCCGAGAAGCGATAACCAGAATTGGTTTGGGCCTCGAGTGGCACCCTGGCCTATGCCGGACACATCTTAGGGAGAGAGAGCGAGAGGGAGACAAACCCACGCCTACACAAGACATTTTGTCACCCAAGCCAACCCTTGAAAAGGCTGCTTTGCAGAGCCAAAACAAGAAGAATGGTGCGTTTTGCAGCCGCCGCCCACTGCAATGAATCTGAATAACTCCTCCTTTAGGGCGCAAGCAACTCCCCTCCCCCTTGCAGTCTTTCCAATTCACGATACAAAAAGACGGACAGGACAGGTTGCCTGACTTTCCGTCACTGCCACCCTTTGCCATCCTTACCCGTAGAAAGCCCTTTCATCATCCCCAAACCCTAATCTTTTCCCTTTCCTTCCCAGCCCCCAAACCCTGCCCTCTGTACCTTTCTCACCACCCGCTTCCCTTCTCCTGTCATCCCCCTACCACCCGGGAAAAAAAGAGATTGCCCCCTCCTTCCACTAGCCCACCCTCCCACCCAAAGAACAACTTCTTCTGCGCAGCTTGTTTTCTAGGCAGCAGCGCTATTGTGATGTCATCGGGGGGCATTGTGACAAGCCGCCAGTGTTCCGTCTCTTCATGTTGTGCACAGTTCAAACGGAAAATACATCAACAGGCAGACTACAGAAAAGCTTACTATCAAAGGTTAGAGGGGGGCTTTCTCAGAGGGCTTTTTACAGTTTTTCTATTCCCAATTAGCCGTTTAAGTGTACTTATTGAAAGTAGTAATTCTTTCATAGGCCGCCCTTTCTTAGTATTTGACGTTCCTTATATTGCGGTATGAGGCTTCGCAGTAGGTTGCAAACATTCATCACCCATGACTGTCCCCAATTGAGCTCAGAAGCTCAATGTCTATCATGACCTCTCTTTTAGAATGTCCAAGAGCAAGCAAACTATTCCTCCAGGAGAGGGCGCCAACAGACTACTAAAGAGATCATCATTACTCAAAGAAAACCCCAAAAACCAATGCATGATAGGAATAAACAGGTAACTTTCTTTGGAGTGGAAGCGGAGAGATCGCACCAGATGCCAATTCTAGATGTTATCACACCTGTGGTCACTGCAGCAGCAGGTGAATCCACTTTGTCCAAAAGGGATCTATTCCATTCAATTGCAAATGATCTAGATAAGACAGAGAACTGCAGCACGGGGACATAGCCGAGTTGGTCAGGTTGAGTGGTGATGAGTTTGCTATTTGGATGAATAAAGAAAGTCAAAAGTGTGAAAGATAAAAAACAAAAGGAGGAAGTGTGAAAAGTGAATGGGCCAAATTGAGGTGCATATGAAGACGTATGCTTTCTTCCAATTCATTAAATCGGGCTAATATGAATCAGGTGAATTGAGTTCTGCTTTTGGAAACTGGGTTAAGAAGGGGTGCACCGTTCCTGGAGGTACTGCAATACCAGGTCAATGCGTGGAGTGGACAGAGCAAGCTCTTTTTCCATCTCCCTGTTCTAAAAATCCATTTAATATATGGTCCCCAGATAGGGGACGTATCAGATATTAAACTGATAAGAACAGATACTACACTTGATCTTAGCCAAAAGGCCGAGAAGCGATAACCAGAATTGGTTTGGGCCTCGAGTGGCACCCTGGCCTATGCCGGACACATCTTAGGGAGAGAGAGCGAGAGGGAGACAAACCCACGCCTACACAAGACATTTTGTCACCCAAGCCAACCCTTGAAAAGGCTGCTTTGCAGAGCCAAAACAAGAAGAATGGTGCGTTTTGCAGCCGCCGCCCACTGCAATGAATCTGAATAACTCCTCCTTTAGGGCGCAAGCAACTCCCCTCCCCCTTGCAGTCTTTCCAATTCACGATACAAAAAGACGGACAGGACAGGTTGCCTGACTTTCCGTCACTGCCACCCTTTGCCATCCTTACCCGTAGAAAGCCCTTTCATCATCCCCAAACCCTAATCTTTTCCCTTTCCTTCCCAGCCCCCAAACCCTGCCCTCTGTACCTTTCTCACCACCCGCTTCCCTTCTCCTGTCATCCCCCTACCACCCGGGAAAAAAAGAGATTGCCCCCTCCTTCCACTAGCCCACCCTCCCACCCAAAGAACAACTTCTTCTGCGCAGCTTGTTTTCTAGGCAGCAGCGCTATTGTGATGTCATCGGGGGGCATTGTGACAAGCCGCCAGTGTTCCGTCTCTTCATGTTGTGCACAGTTCAAACGGAAAATACATCAACAGGCAGACTACAGAAAAGCTTACTATCAAAGGTTAGAGGGGGGCTTTCTCAGAGGGCTTTTTACAGTTTTTCTATTCCCAATTAGCCGTTTAAGTGTACTTATTGAAAGTAGTAATTCTTTCATAGGCCGCCCTTTCTTAGTATTTGACGTTCCTTATATTGCGGTATGAGGCTTCGCAGTAGGTTGCAAACATTCATCACCCATGACTGTCCCCAATTGAGCTCAGAAGCTCAATGTCTATCATGACCTCTCTTTTAGAATGTCCAAGAGCAAGCAAACTATTCCTCCAGGAGAGGGCGCCAACAGACTACTAAAGAGATCATCATTACTCAAAGAAAACCCCAAAAACCAATGCATGATAGGAATAAACAGGTAACTTTCTTTGGAGTGGAAGCGGAGAGATCGCACCAGATGCCAATTCTAGATGTTATCACACCTGTGGTCACTGCAGCAGCAGGTGAATCCACTTTGTCCAAAAGGGATCTATTCCATTCAATTGCAAATGATCTAGATAAGACAGAGAACTGCAGCACGGGGACATAGCCGAGTTGGTCAGGTTGAGTGGTGATGAGTTTGCTATTTGGATGAATAAAGAAAGTCAAAAGTGTGAAAGATAAAAAACAAAAGGAGGAAGTGTGAAAAGTGAATGGGCCAAATTGAGGTGCATATGAAGACGTATGCTTTCTTCCAATTCATTAAATCGGGCTAATATGAATCAGGTGAATTGAGTTCTGCTTTTGGAAACTGGGTTAAGAAGGGGTGCACCGTTCCTGGAGGTACTGCAATACCAGGTCAATGCGTGGAGTGGACAGAGCAAGCTCTTTTTCCATCTCCCTGTTCTAAAAATCCATTTAATATATGGTCCCCAGATAGGGGACGTATCAGATATTAAACTGATAAGAACAGATACTACACTTGATCTTAGCCAAAAGGCCGAGAAGCGATAACCAGAATTGGTTTGGGCCTCGAGTGGCACCCTGGCCTATGCCGGACACATCTTAGGGAGAGAGAGCGAGAGGGAGACAAACCCACGCCTACACAAGACATTTTGTCACCCAAGCCAACCCTTGAAAAGGCTGCTTTGCAGAGCCAAAACAAGAAGAATGGTGCGTTTTGCAGCCGCCGCCCACTGCAATGAATCTGAATAACTCCTCCTTTAGGGCGCAAGCAACTCCCCTCCCCCTTGCAGTCTTTCCAATTCACGATACAAAAAGACGGACAGGACAGGTTGCCTGACTTTCCGTCACTGCCACCCTTTGCCATCCTTACCCGTAGAAAGCCCTTTCATCATCCCCAAACCCTAATCTTTTCCCTTTCCTTCCCAGCCCCCAAACCCTGCCCTCTGTACCTTTCTCACCACCCGCTTCCCTTCTCCTGTCATCCCCCTACCACCCGGGAAAAAAAGAGATTGCCCCCTCCTTCCACTAGCCCACCCTCCCACCCAAAGAACAACTTCTTCTGCGCAGCTTGTTTTCTAGGCAGCAGCGCTATTGTGATGTCATCGGGGGGCATTGTGACAAGCCGCCAGTGTTCCGTCTCTTCATGTTGTGCACAGTTCAAACGGAAAATACATCAACAGGCAGACTACAGAAAAGCTTACTATCAAAGGTTAGAGGGGGGCTTTCTCAGAGGGCTTTTTACAGTTTTTCTATTCCCAATTAGCCGTTTAAGTGTACTTATTGAAAGTAGTAATTCTTTCATAGGCCGCCCTTTCTTAGTATTTGACGTTCCTTATATTGCGGTATGAGGCTTCGCAGTAGGTTGCAAACATTCATCACCCATGACTGTCCCCAATTGAGCTCAGAAGCTCAATGTCTATCATGACCTCTCTTTTAGAATGTCCAAGAGCAAGCAAACTATTCCTCCAGGAGAGGGCGCCAACAGACTACTAAAGAGATCATCATTACTCAAAGAAAACCCCAAAAACCAATGCATGATAGGAATAAACAGGTAACTTTCTTTGGAGTGGAAGCGGAGAGATCGCACCAGATGCCAATTCTAGATGTTATCACACCTGTGGTCACTGCAGCAGCAGGTGAATCCACTTTGTCCAAAAGGGATCTATTCCATTCAATTGCAAATGATCTAGATAAGACAGAGAACTGCAGCACGGGGACATAGCCGAGTTGGTCAGGTTGAGTGGTGATGAGTTTGCTATTTGGATGAATAAAGAAAGTCAAAAGTGTGAAAGATAAAAAACAAAAGGAGGAAGTGTGAAAAGTGAATGGGCCAAATTGAGGTGCATATGAAGACGTATGCTTTCTTCCAATTCATTAAATCGGGCTAATATGAATCAGGTGAATTGAGTTCTGCTTTTGGAAACTGGGTTAAGAAGGGGTGCACCGTTCCTGGAGGTACTGCAATACCAGGTCAATGCGTGGAGTGGACAGAGCAAGCTCTTTTTCCATCTCCCTGTTCTAAAAATCCATTTAATATATGGTCCCCAGATAGGGGACGTATCAGATATTAAACTGATAAGAACAGATACTACACTTGATCTTAGCCAAAAGGCCGAGAAGCGATAACCAGAATTGGTTTGGGCCTCGAGTGGCACCCTGGCCTATGCCGGACACATCTTAGGGAGAGAGAGCGAGAGGGAGACAAACCCACGCCTACACAAGACATTTTGTCACCCAAGCCAACCCTTGAAAAGGCTGCTTTGCAGAGCCAAAACAAGAAGAATGGTGCGTTTTGCAGCCGCCGCCCACTGCAATGAATCTGAATAACTCCTCCTTTAGGGCGCAAGCAACTCCCCTCCCCCTTGCAGTCTTTCCAATTCACGATACAAAAAGACGGACAGGACAGGTTGCCTGACTTTCCGTCACTGCCACCCTTTGCCATCCTTACCCGTAGAAAGCCCTTTCATCATCCCCAAACCCTAATCTTTTCCCTTTCCTTCCCAGCCCCCAAACCCTGCCCTCTGTACCTTTCTCACCACCCGCTTCCCTTCTCCTGTCATCCCCCTACCACCCGGGAAAAAAAGAGATTGCCCCCTCCTTCCACTAGCCCACCCTCCCACCCAAAGAACAACTTCTTCTGCGCAGCTTGTTTTCTAGGCAGCAGCGCTATTGTGATGTCATCGGGGGGCATTGTGACAAGCCGCCAGTGTTCCGTCTCTTCATGTTGTGCACAGTTCAAACGGAAAATACATCAACAGGCAGACTACAGAAAAGCTTACTATCAAAGGTTAGAGGGGGGCTTTCTCAGAGGGCTTTTTACAGTTTTTCTATTCCCAATTAGCCGTTTAAGTGTACTTATTGAAAGTAGTAATTCTTTCATAGGCCGCCCTTTCTTAGTATTTGACGTTCCTTATATTGCGGTATGAGGCTTCGCAGTAGGTTGCAAACATTCATCACCCATGACTGTCCCCAATTGAGCTCAGAAGCTCAATGTCTATCATGACCTCTCTTTTAGAATGTCCAAGAGCAAGCAAACTATTCCTCCAGGAGAGGGCGCCAACAGACTACTAAAGAGATCATCATTACTCAAAGAAAACCCCAAAAACCAATGCATGATAGGAATAAACAGGTAACTTTCTTTGGAGTGGAAGCGGAGAGATCGCACCAGATGCCAATTCTAGATGTTATCACACCTGTGGTCACTGCAGCAGCAGGTGAATCCACTTTGTCCAAAAGGGATCTATTCCATTCAATTGCAAATGATCTAGATAAGACAGAGAACTGCAGCACGGGGACATAGCCGAGTTGGTCAGGTTGAGTGGTGATGAGTTTGCTATTTGGATGAATAAAGAAAGTCAAAAGTGTGAAAGATAAAAAACAAAAGGAGGAAGTGTGAAAAGTGAATGGGCCAAATTGAGGTGCATATGAAGACGTATGCTTTCTTCCAATTCATTAAATCGGGCTAATATGAATCAGGTGAATTGAGTTCTGCTTTTGGAAACTGGGTTAAGAAGGGGTGCACCGTTCCTGGAGGTACTGCAATACCAGGTCAATGCGTGGAGTGGACAGAGCAAGCTCTTTTTCCATCTCCCTGTTCTAAAAATCCATTTAATATATGGTCCCCAGATAGGGGACGTATCAGATATTAAACTGATAAGAACAGATTTTTTGATTTAATGAAGCTTTCCAAAGCACCGCAAAAAATGCATGACCGAAGTCACACCAAAAACAGTGCAAAGGCTAGGATTCGTGTGGACCCTTCCGTGAGGAGAGGGTCCCCAAAAATCAACCCCGTCCCTCCGAGCCAGAAGGCCACAGCAAGGGTCAGGGATCTTCGGTGCTCCCCCAAGCCGAAGCCTGGTTGAGCCTTGTCGTTGCTCCCAGCGTCCACCCAGGCATCTTACCCAAGTGGAGTAGAGAGCTACTAGTTGTTGGTTTCGCAGCCGAAACTGCCCGGACCGTCAACCGGTGTTAGTTTCTCAGCCCAAGGCTAACCGGACCTCCAACCGGGTGTTGGTTTCTCAGCCGAAGCTGACCCGGACCTCCAACCGGGTGTTGGTTTCTCAGCCGAAGCTGACCCGGACCTCAAACCGGGTGTTGGTTTCTCAGCCGAAGCTGACCCGGACCTCCAACCGGGTGTTGGTTTCTCAGCCCAAAGCTGAACGGACCTCCGACCATGATTATAAAAATTTCCCTTCCTAGCCAGAAGGCCGGGATAGAGCAATATGCTCAGAAAGTATGAAAGGGCAAGGTACGGTGTGCTACAGAGCCCAAGGCTCGCCGGGGTCCCAAGCCAGCAAGCTCAGACTCACTCCAGGGTCGTCAGTCCTGGGGCACATTGCACCATAGCCCCCACACTTACTCAGTCTAATAGCCTCGATCCTGGTAGGGCCATGTTTTCCTCTAGATGAATATACTATACATCCAGAGTACTAGCAAGCGCAACCTTCCAGTGTGCATTGCATCTGCCGAGCCTCACAGATACTACACTTGATCTTAGCCAAAAGGCCGAGAAGCGATAACCAGAATTGGTTTGGGCCTCGAGTGGCACCCTGGCCTATGCCGGACACATCTTAGGGAGAGAGAGCGAGAGGGAGACAAACCCACGCCTACACAAGACATTTTGTCACCCAAGCCAACCCTTGAAAAGGCTGCTTTGCAGAGCCAAAACAAGAAGAATGGTGCGTTTTGCAGCCGCCGCCCACTGCAATGAATCTGAATAACTCCTCCTTTAGGGCGCAAGCAACTCCCCTCCCCCTTGCAGTCTTTCCAATTCACGATACAAAAAGACGGACAGGACAGGTTGCCTGACTTTCCGTCACTGCCACCCTTTGCCATCCTTACCCGTAGAAAGCCCTTTCATCATCCCCAAACCCTAATCTTTTCCCTTTCCTTCCCAGCCCCCAAACCCTGCCCTCTGTACCTTTCTCACCACCCGCTTCCCTTCTCCTGTCATCCCCCTACCACCCGGGAAAAAAAGAGATTGCCCCCTCCTTCCACTAGCCCACCCTCCCACCCAAAGAACAACTTCTTCTGCGCAGCTTGTTTTCTAGGCAGCAGCGCTATTGTGATGTCATCGGGGGGCATTGTGACAAGCCGCCAGTGTTCCGTCTCTTCATGTTGTGCACAGTTCAAACGGAAAATACATCAACAGGCAGACTACAGAAAAGCTTACTATCAAAGGTTAGAGGGGGGCTTTCTCAGAGGGCTTTTTACAGTTTTTCTATTCCCAATTAGCCGTTTAAGTGTACTTATTGAAAGTAGTAATTCTTTCATAGGCCGCCCTTTCTTAGTATTTGACGTTCCTTATATTGCGGTATGAGGCTTCGCAGTAGGTTGCAAACATTCATCACCCATGACTGTCCCCAATTGAGCTCAGAAGCTCAATGTCTATCATGACCTCTCTTTTAGAATGTCCAAGAGCAAGCAAACTATTCCTCCAGGAGAGGGCGCCAACAGACTACTAAAGAGATCATCATTACTCAAAGAAAACCCCAAAAACCAATGCATGATAGGAATAAACAGGTAACTTTCTTTGGAGTGGAAGCGGAGAGATCGCACCAGATGCCAATTCTAGATGTTATCACACCTGTGGTCACTGCAGCAGCAGGTGAATCCACTTTGTCCAAAAGGGATCTATTCCATTCAATTGCAAATGATCTAGATAAGACAGAGAACTGCAGCACGGGGACATAGCCGAGTTGGTCAGGTTGAGTGGTGATGAGTTTGCTATTTGGATGAATAAAGAAAGTCAAAAGTGTGAAAGATAAAAAACAAAAGGAGGAAGTGTGAAAAGTGAATGGGCCAAATTGAGGTGCATATGAAGACGTATGCTTTCTTCCAATTCATTAAATCGGGCTAATATGAATCAGGTGAATTGAGTTCTGCTTTTGGAAACTGGGTTAAGAAGGGGTGCACCGTTCCTGGAGGTACTGCAATACCAGGTCAATGCGTGGAGTGGACAGAGCAAGCTCTTTTTCCATCTCCCTGTTCTAAAAATCCATTTAATATATGGTCCCCAGATAGGGGACGTATCAGATATTAAACTGATAAGAACAGATACTACACTTGATCTTAGCCAAAAGGCCGAGAAGCGATAACCAGAATTGGTTTGGGCCTCGAGTGGCACCCTGGCCTATGCCGGACACATCTTAGGGAGAGAGAGCGAGAGGGAGACAAACCCACGCCTACACAAGACATTTTGTCACCCAAGCCAACCCTTGAAAAGGCTGCTTTGCAGAGCCAAAACAAGAAGAATGGTGCGTTTTGCAGCCGCCGCCCACTGCAATGAATCTGAATAACTCCTCCTTTAGGGCGCAAGCAACTCCCCTCCCCCTTGCAGTCTTTCCAATTCACGATACAAAAAGACGGACAGGACAGGTTGCCTGACTTTCCGTCACTGCCACCCTTTGCCATCCTTACCCGTAGAAAGCCCTTTCATCATCCCCAAACCCTAATCTTTTCCCTTTCCTTCCCAGCCCCCAAACCCTGCCCTCTGTACCTTTCTCACCACCCGCTTCCCTTCTCCTGTCATCCCCCTACCACCCGGGAAAAAAAGAGATTGCCCCCTCCTTCCACTAGCCCACCCTCCCACCCAAAGAACAACTTCTTCTGCGCAGCTTGTTTTCTAGGCAGCAGCGCTATTGTGATGTCATCGGGGGGCATTGTGACAAGCCGCCAGTGTTCCGTCTCTTCATGTTGTGCACAGTTCAAACGGAAAATACATCAACAGGCAGACTACAGAAAAGCTTACTATCAAAGGTTAGAGGGGGGCTTTCTCAGAGGGCTTTTTACAGTTTTTCTATTCCCAATTAGCCGTTTAAGTGTACTTATTGAAAGTAGTAATTCTTTCATAGGCCGCCCTTTCTTAGTATTTGACGTTCCTTATATTGCGGTATGAGGCTTCGCAGTAGGTTGCAAACATTCATCACCCATGACTGTCCCCAATTGAGCTCAGAAGCTCAATGTCTATCATGACCTCTCTTTTAGAATGTCCAAGAGCAAGCAAACTATTCCTCCAGGAGAGGGCGCCAACAGACTACTAAAGAGATCATCATTACTCAAAGAAAACCCCAAAAACCAATGCATGATAGGAATAAACAGGTAACTTTCTTTGGAGTGGAAGCGGAGAGATCGCACCAGATGCCAATTCTAGATGTTATCACACCTGTGGTCACTGCAGCAGCAGGTGAATCCACTTTGTCCAAAAGGGATCTATTCCATTCAATTGCAAATGATCTAGATAAGACAGAGAACTGCAGCACGGGGACATAGCCGAGTTGGTCAGGTTGAGTGGTGATGAGTTTGCTATTTGGATGAATAAAGAAAGTCAAAAGTGTGAAAGATAAAAAACAAAAGGAGGAAGTGTGAAAAGTGAATGGGCCAAATTGAGGTGCATATGAAGACGTATGCTTTCTTCCAATTCATTAAATCGGGCTAATATGAATCAGGTGAATTGAGTTCTGCTTTTGGAAACTGGGTTAAGAAGGGGTGCACCGTTCCTGGAGGTACTGCAATACCAGGTCAATGCGTGGAGTGGACAGAGCAAGCTCTTTTTCCATCTCCCTGTTCTAAAAATCCATTTAATATATGGTCCCCAGATAGGGGACGTATCAGATATTAAACTGATAAGAACAGATACTACACTTGATCTTAGCCAAAAGGCCGAGAAGCGATAACCAGAATTGGTTTGGGCCTCGAGTGGCACCCTGGCCTATGCCGGACACATCTTAGGGAGAGAGAGCGAGAGGGAGACAAACCCACGCCTACACAAGACATTTTGTCACCCAAGCCAACCCTTGAAAAGGCTGCTTTGCAGAGCCAAAACAAGAAGAATGGTGCGTTTTGCAGCCGCCGCCCACTGCAATGAATCTGAATAACTCCTCCTTTAGGGCGCAAGCAACTCCCCTCCCCCTTGCAGTCTTTCCAATTCACGATACAAAAAGACGGACAGGACAGGTTGCCTGACTTTCCGTCACTGCCACCCTTTGCCATCCTTACCCGTAGAAAGCCCTTTCATCATCCCCAAACCCTAATCTTTTCCCTTTCCTTCCCAGCCCCCAAACCCTGCCCTCTGTACCTTTCTCACCACCCGCTTCCCTTCTCCTGTCATCCCCCTACCACCCGGGAAAAAAAGAGATTGCCCCCTCCTTCCACTAGCCCACCCTCCCACCCAAAGAACAACTTCTTCTGCGCAGCTTGTTTTCTAGGCAGCAGCGCTATTGTGATGTCATCGGGGGGCATTGTGACAAGCCGCCAGTGTTCCGTCTCTTCATGTTGTGCACAGTTCAAACGGAAAATACATCAACAGGCAGACTACAGAAAAGCTTACTATCAAAGGTTAGAGGGGGGCTTTCTCAGAGGGCTTTTTACAGTTTTTCTATTCCCAATTAGCCGTTTAAGTGTACTTATTGAAAGTAGTAATTCTTTCATAGGCCGCCCTTTCTTAGTATTTGACGTTCCTTATATTGCGGTATGAGGCTTCGCAGTAGGTTGCAAACATTCATCACCCATGACTGTCCCCAATTGAGCTCAGAAGCTCAATGTCTATCATGACCTCTCTTTTAGAATGTCCAAGAGCAAGCAAACTATTCCTCCAGGAGAGGGCGCCAACAGACTACTAAAGAGATCATCATTACTCAAAGAAAACCCCAAAAACCAATGCATGATAGGAATAAACAGGTAACTTTCTTTGGAGTGGAAGCGGAGAGATCGCACCAGATGCCAATTCTAGATGTTATCACACCTGTGGTCACTGCAGCAGCAGGTGAATCCACTTTGTCCAAAAGGGATCTATTCCATTCAATTGCAAATGATCTAGATAAGACAGAGAACTGCAGCACGGGGACATAGCCGAGTTGGTCAGGTTGAGTGGTGATGAGTTTGCTATTTGGATGAATAAAGAAAGTCAAAAGTGTGAAAGATAAAAAACAAAAGGAGGAAGTGTGAAAAGTGAATGGGCCAAATTGAGGTGCATATGAAGACGTATGCTTTCTTCCAATTCATTAAATCGGGCTAATATGAATCAGGTGAATTGAGTTCTGCTTTTGGAAACTGGGTTAAGAAGGGGTGCACCGTTCCTGGAGGTACTGCAATACCAGGTCAATGCGTGGAGTGGACAGAGCAAGCTCTTTTTCCATCTCCCTGTTCTAAAAATCCATTTAATATATGGTCCCCAGATAGGGGACGTATCAGATATTAAACTGATAAGAACAGATACTACACTTGATCTTAGCCAAAAGGCCGAGAAGCGATAACCAGAATTGGTTTGGGCCTCGAGTGGCACCCTGGCCTATGCCGGACACATCTTAGGGAGAGAGAGCGAGAGGGAGACAAACCCACGCCTACACAAGACATTTTGTCACCCAAGCCAACCCTTGAAAAGGCTGCTTTGCAGAGCCAAAACAAGAAGAATGGTGCGTTTTGCAGCCGCCGCCCACTGCAATGAATCTGAATAACTCCTCCTTTAGGGCGCAAGCAACTCCCCTCCCCCTTGCAGTCTTTCCAATTCACGATACAAAAAGACGGACAGGACAGGTTGCCTGACTTTCCGTCACTGCCACCCTTTGCCATCCTTACCCGTAGAAAGCCCTTTCATCATCCCCAAACCCTAATCTTTTCCCTTTCCTTCCCAGCCCCCAAACCCTGCCCTCTGTACCTTTCTCACCACCCGCTTCCCTTCTCCTGTCATCCCCCTACCACCCGGGAAAAAAAGAGATTGCCCCCTCCTTCCACTAGCCCACCCTCCCACCCAAAGAACAACTTCTTCTGCGCAGCTTGTTTTCTAGGCAGCAGCGCTATTGTGATGTCATCGGGGGGCATTGTGACAAGCCGCCAGTGTTCCGTCTCTTCATGTTGTGCACAGTTCAAACGGAAAATACATCAACAGGCAGACTACAGAAAAGCTTACTATCAAAGGTTAGAGGGGGGCTTTCTCAGAGGGCTTTTTACAGTTTTTCTATTCCCAATTAGCCGTTTAAGTGTACTTATTGAAAGTAGTAATTCTTTCATAGGCCGCCCTTTCTTAGTATTTGACGTTCCTTATATTGCGGTATGAGGCTTCGCAGTAGGTTGCAAACATTCATCACCCATGACTGTCCCCAATTGAGCTCAGAAGCTCAATGTCTATCATGACCTCTCTTTTAGAATGTCCAAGAGCAAGCAAACTATTCCTCCAGGAGAGGGCGCCAACAGACTACTAAAGAGATCATCATTACTCAAAGAAAACCCCAAAAACCAATGCATGATAGGAATAAACAGGTAACTTTCTTTGGAGTGGAAGCGGAGAGATCGCACCAGATGCCAATTCTAGATGTTATCACACCTGTGGTCACTGCAGCAGCAGGTGAATCCACTTTGTCCAAAAGGGATCTATTCCATTCAATTGCAAATGATCTAGATAAGACAGAGAACTGCAGCACGGGGACATAGCCGAGTTGGTCAGGTTGAGTGGTGATGAGTTTGCTATTTGGATGAATAAAGAAAGTCAAAAGTGTGAAAGATAAAAAACAAAAGGAGGAAGTGTGAAAAGTGAATGGGCCAAATTGAGGTGCATATGAAGACGTATGCTTTCTTCCAATTCATTAAATCGGGCTAATATGAATCAGGTGAATTGAGTTCTGCTTTTGGAAACTGGGTTAAGAAGGGGTGCACCGTTCCTGGAGGTACTGCAATACCAGGTCAATGCGTGGAGTGGACAGAGCAAGCTCTTTTTCCATCTCCCTGTTCTAAAAATCCATTTAATATATGGTCCCCAGATAGGGGACGTATCAGATATTAAACTGATAAGAACAGATACTACACTTGATCTTAGCCAAAAGGCCGAGAAGCGATAACCAGAATTGGTTTGGGCCTCGAGTGGCACCCTGGCCTATGCCGGACACATCTTAGGGAGAGAGAGCGAGAGGGAGACAAACCCACGCCTACACAAGACATTTTGTCACCCAAGCCAACCCTTGAAAAGGCTGCTTTGCAGAGCCAAAACAAGAAGAATGGTGCGTTTTGCAGCCGCCGCCCACTGCAATGAATCTGAATAACTCCTCCTTTAGGGCGCAAGCAACTCCCCTCCCCCTTGCAGTCTTTCCAATTCACGATACAAAAAGACGGACAGGACAGGTTGCCTGACTTTCCGTCACTGCCACCCTTTGCCATCCTTACCCGTAGAAAGCCCTTTCATCATCCCCAAACCCTAATCTTTTCCCTTTCCTTCCCAGCCCCCAAACCCTGCCCTCTGTACCTTTCTCACCACCCGCTTCCCTTCTCCTGTCATCCCCCTACCACCCGGGAAAAAAAGAGATTGCCCCCTCCTTCCACTAGCCCACCCTCCCACCCAAAGAACAACTTCTTCTGCGCAGCTTGTTTTCTAGGCAGCAGCGCTATTGTGATGTCATCGGGGGGCATTGTGACAAGCCGCCAGTGTTCCGTCTCTTCATGTTGTGCACAGTTCAAACGGAAAATACATCAACAGGCAGACTACAGAAAAGCTTACTATCAAAGGTTAGAGGGGGGCTTTCTCAGAGGGCTTTTTACAGTTTTTCTATTCCCAATTAGCCGTTTAAGTGTACTTATTGAAAGTAGTAATTCTTTCATAGGCCGCCCTTTCTTAGTATTTGACGTTCCTTATATTGCGGTATGAGGCTTCGCAGTAGGTTGCAAACATTCATCACCCATGACTGTCCCCAATTGAGCTCAGAAGCTCAATGTCTATCATGACCTCTCTTTTAGAATGTCCAAGAGCAAGCAAACTATTCCTCCAGGAGAGGGCGCCAACAGACTACTAAAGAGATCATCATTACTCAAAGAAAACCCCAAAAACCAATGCATGATAGGAATAAACAGGTAACTTTCTTTGGAGTGGAAGCGGAGAGATCGCACCAGATGCCAATTCTAGATGTTATCACACCTGTGGTCACTGCAGCAGCAGGTGAATCCACTTTGTCCAAAAGGGATCTATTCCATTCAATTGCAAATGATCTAGATAAGACAGAGAACTGCAGCACGGGGACATAGCCGAGTTGGTCAGGTTGAGTGGTGATGAGTTTGCTATTTGGATGAATAAAGAAAGTCAAAAGTGTGAAAGATAAAAAACAAAAGGAGGAAGTGTGAAAAGTGAATGGGCCAAATTGAGGTGCATATGAAGACGTATGCTTTCTTCCAATTCATTAAATCGGGCTAATATGAATCAGGTGAATTGAGTTCTGCTTTTGGAAACTGGGTTAAGAAGGGGTGCACCGTTCCTGGAGGTACTGCAATACCAGGTCAATGCGTGGAGTGGACAGAGCAAGCTCTTTTTCCATCTCCCTGTTCTAAAAATCCATTTAATATATGGTCCCCAGATAGGGGACGTATCAGATATTAAACTGATAAGAACAGATACTACACTTGATCTTAGCCAAAAGGCCGAGAAGCGATAACCAGAATTGGTTTGGGCCTCGAGTGGCACCCTGGCCTATGCCGGACACATCTTAGGGAGAGAGAGCGAGAGGGAGACAAACCCACGCCTACACAAGACATTTTGTCACCCAAGCCAACCCTTGAAAAGGCTGCTTTGCAGAGCCAAAACAAGAAGAATGGTGCGTTTTGCAGCCGCCGCCCACTGCAATGAATCTGAATAACTCCTCCTTTAGGGCGCAAGCAACTCCCCTCCCCCTTGCAGTCTTTCCAATTCACGATACAAAAAGACGGACAGGACAGGTTGCCTGACTTTCCGTCACTGCCACCCTTTGCCATCCTTACCCGTAGAAAGCCCTTTCATCATCCCCAAACCCTAATCTTTTCCCTTTCCTTCCCAGCCCCCAAACCCTGCCCTCTGTACCTTTCTCACCACCCGCTTCCCTTCTCCTGTCATCCCCCTACCACCCGGGAAAAAAAGAGATTGCCCCCTCCTTCCACTAGCCCACCCTCCCACCCAAAGAACAACTTCTTCTGCGCAGCTTGTTTTCTAGGCAGCAGCGCTATTGTGATGTCATCGGGGGGCATTGTGACAAGCCGCCAGTGTTCCGTCTCTTCATGTTGTGCACAGTTCAAACGGAAAATACATCAACAGGCAGACTACAGAAAAGCTTACTATCAAAGGTTAGAGGGGGGCTTTCTCAGAGGGCTTTTTACAGTTTTTCTATTCCCAATTAGCCGTTTAAGTGTACTTATTGAAAGTAGTAATTCTTTCATAGGCCGCCCTTTCTTAGTATTTGACGTTCCTTATATTGCGGTATGAGGCTTCGCAGTAGGTTGCAAACATTCATCACCCATGACTGTCCCCAATTGAGCTCAGAAGCTCAATGTCTATCATGACCTCTCTTTTAGAATGTCCAAGAGCAAGCAAACTATTCCTCCAGGAGAGGGCGCCAACAGACTACTAAAGAGATCATCATTACTCAAAGAAAACCCCAAAAACCAATGCATGATAGGAATAAACAGGTAACTTTCTTTGGAGTGGAAGCGGAGAGATCGCACCAGATGCCAATTCTAGATGTTATCACACCTGTGGTCACTGCAGCAGCAGGTGAATCCACTTTGTCCAAAAGGGATCTATTCCATTCAATTGCAAATGATCTAGATAAGACAGAGAACTGCAGCACGGGGACATAGCCGAGTTGGTCAGGTTGAGTGGTGATGAGTTTGCTATTTGGATGAATAAAGAAAGTCAAAAGTGTGAAAGATAAAAAACAAAAGGAGGAAGTGTGAAAAGTGAATGGGCCAAATTGAGGTGCATATGAAGACGTATGCTTTCTTCCAATTCATTAAATCGGGCTAATATGAATCAGGTGAATTGAGTTCTGCTTTTGGAAACTGGGTTAAGAAGGGGTGCACCGTTCCTGGAGGTACTGCAATACCAGGTCAATGCGTGGAGTGGACAGAGCAAGCTCTTTTTCCATCTCCCTGTTCTAAAAATCCATTTAATATATGGTCCCCAGATAGGGGACGTATCAGATATTAAACTGATAAGAACAGATACTACACTTGATCTTAGCCAAAAGGCCGAGAAGCGATAACCAGAATTGGTTTGGGCCTCGAGTGGCACCCTGGCCTATGCCGGACACATCTTAGGGAGAGAGAGCGAGAGGGAGACAAACCCACGCCTACACAAGACATTTTGTCACCCAAGCCAACCCTTGAAAAGGCTGCTTTGCAGAGCCAAAACAAGAAGAATGGTGCGTTTTGCAGCCGCCGCCCACTGCAATGAATCTGAATAACTCCTCCTTTAGGGCGCAAGCAACTCCCCTCCCCCTTGCAGTCTTTCCAATTCACGATACAAAAAGACGGACAGGACAGGTTGCCTGACTTTCCGTCACTGCCACCCTTTGCCATCCTTACCCGTAGAAAGCCCTTTCATCATCCCCAAACCCTAATCTTTTCCCTTTCCTTCCCAGCCCCCAAACCCTGCCCTCTGTACCTTTCTCACCACCCGCTTCCCTTCTCCTGTCATCCCCCTACCACCCGGGAAAAAAAGAGATTGCCCCCTCCTTCCACTAGCCCACCCTCCCACCCAAAGAACAACTTCTTCTGCGCAGCTTGTTTTCTAGGCAGCAGCGCTATTGTGATGTCATCGGGGGGCATTGTGACAAGCCGCCAGTGTTCCGTCTCTTCATGTTGTGCACAGTTCAAACGGAAAATACATCAACAGGCAGACTACAGAAAAGCTTACTATCAAAGGTTAGAGGGGGGCTTTCTCAGAGGGCTTTTTACAGTTTTTCTATTCCCAATTAGCCGTTTAAGTGTACTTATTGAAAGTAGTAATTCTTTCATAGGCCGCCCTTTCTTAGTATTTGACGTTCCTTATATTGCGGTATGAGGCTTCGCAGTAGGTTGCAAACATTCATCACCCATGACTGTCCCCAATTGAGCTCAGAAGCTCAATGTCTATCATGACCTCTCTTTTAGAATGTCCAAGAGCAAGCAAACTATTCCTCCAGGAGAGGGCGCCAACAGACTACTAAAGAGATCATCATTACTCAAAGAAAACCCCAAAAACCAATGCATGATAGGAATAAACAGGTAACTTTCTTTGGAGTGGAAGCGGAGAGATCGCACCAGATGCCAATTCTAGATGTTATCACACCTGTGGTCACTGCAGCAGCAGGTGAATCCACTTTGTCCAAAAGGGATCTATTCCATTCAATTGCAAATGATCTAGATAAGACAGAGAACTGCAGCACGGGGACATAGCCGAGTTGGTCAGGTTGAGTGGTGATGAGTTTGCTATTTGGATGAATAAAGAAAGTCAAAAGTGTGAAAGATAAAAAACAAAAGGAGGAAGTGTGAAAAGTGAATGGGCCAAATTGAGGTGCATATGAAGACGTATGCTTTCTTCCAATTCATTAAATCGGGCTAATATGAATCAGGTGAATTGAGTTCTGCTTTTGGAAACTGGGTTAGAGAAGGGGTGCACCGTTCCTGGAGGTACTGCAATACCAGGTCAATGCGTGGAGTGGACAGAGCAAGCTCTTTTTCCATCTCCCTGTTCTAAAAATCCATTTAATATATGGTCCCCAGATAGGGGACGTATCAGATATTAAACTGATAAGAACAGATACTACACTTGATCTTAGCCAAAAGGCCGAGAAGCGATAACCAGAATTGGTTTGGGCCTCGAGTGGCACCCTGGCCTATGCCGGACACATCTTAGGGAGAGAGAGCGAGAGGGAGACAAACCCACGCCTACACAAGACATTTTGTCACCCAAGCCAACCCTTGAAAAGGCTTCTTTGCAGAGCCAAAACAAGAAGAATGGTGCGTTTTGCAGCCGCCGCCCACTGCAATGAATCTGAATAACTCCTCCTTTAGGGCGCAAGCAACTCCCCTCCCCCTTGCAGTCTTTCCAATTCACGATACAAAAAGACGGACAGGACAGGTTGCCTGACTTTCCGTCACTGCCACCCTTTGCCATCCTTACCCGTAGAAAGCCCTTTCATCATCCCCAAACCCTAATCTTTTCCCTTTCCTTCCCAGCCCCCAAACCCTGCCCTCTGTACCTTTCTCACCACCCGCTTCCCTTCTCCTGTCATCCCCCTACCACCCGGGAAAAAAAGAGATTGCCCCCTCCTTCCACTAGCCCACCCTCCCACCCAAAGAGCAACTTCTTCTGCGCAGCTTGTTTTCTAGGCAGCAGCGCTATTGTGATGTCATCGGGGGGCATTGTGACAAGCCGCCAGTGTTCCGTCTCTTCATGTTGTGCACAGTTCAAACGGAAAATACATCAACAGGCAGACTACAGAAAAGCTTACTATCAAAGGTTAGAGGGGGGCTTTCTCAGAGGGCTTTTTACAGTTTTTCTATTCCCAATTAGCCGTTTAAGTGTACTTATTGAAAGTAGTAATTCTTTCATAGGCCGCCCTTTCTTAGTATTTGACGTTCCTTATATTGCGGTATGAGGCTTCGCAGTAGGTTGCAAACATTCATCACCCATGACTGTCCCCAATTGAGCTCAGAAGCTCAATGTCTATCATGACCTCTCTTTTAGAATGTCCAAGAGCAAGCAAACTATTCCTCCAGGAGAGGGCGCCAACAGACTACTAAAGAGATCATCATTACTCAAAGAAAACCCCAAAAACCAATGCATGATAGGAATAAACAGGTAACTTTCTTTGGAGTGGAAGCGGAGAGATCGCACCAGATGCCAATTCTAGATGTTATCACACCTGTGGTCACTGCAGCAGCAGGTGAATCCACTTTGTCCAAAAGGGATCTATTCCATTCAATTGCAAATGATCTAGATAAGACAGAGAACTGCAGCACGGGGACATAGCCGAGTTGGTCAGGTTGAGTGGTGATGAGTTTGCTATTTGGATGAATAAAGAAAGTCAAAAGTGTGAAAGATAAAAAACAAAAGGAGGAAGTGTGAAAAGTGAATGGGCCAAATTGAGGTGCATATGAAGACGTATGCTTTCTTCCAATTCATTAAATCGGGCTAATATGAATCAGGTGAATTGAGTTCTGCTTTTGGAAACTGGGTTAAGAAGGGGTGCACCGTTCCTGGAGGTACTGCAATACCAGGTCAATGCGTGGAGTGGACAGAGCAAGCTCTTTTTCCATCTCCCTGTTCTAAAAATCCATTTAATATATGGTCCCCAGATAGGGGACGTATCAGATATTAAACTGATAAGAACAGATACTACACTTGATCTTAGCCAAAAGGCCGAGAAGCGATAACCAGAATTGGTTTGGGCCTCGAGTGGCACCCTGGCCTATGCCGGACACATCTTAGGGAGAGAGAGCGAGAGGGAGACAAACCCACGCCTACACAAGACATTTTGTCACCCAAGCCAACCCTTGAAAAGGCTGCTTTGCAGAGCCAAAACAAGAAGAATGGTGCGTTTTGCAGCCGCCGCCCACTGCAATGAATCTGAATAACTCCTCCTTTAGGGCGCAAGCAACTCCCCTCCCCCTTGCAGTCTTTCCAATTCACGATACAAAAAGACGGACAGGACAGGTTGCCTGACTTTCCGTCACTGCCACCCTTTGCCATCCTTACCCGTAGAAAGCCCTTTCATCATCCCCAAACCCTAATCTTTTCCCTTTCCTTCCCAGCCCCCAAACCCTGCCCTCTGTACCTTTCTCACCACCCGCTTCCCTTCTCCTGTCATCCCCCTACCACCCGGGAAAAAAAGAGATTGCCCCCTCCTTCCACTAGCCCACCCTCCCACCCAAAGAACAACTTCTTCTGCGCAGCTTGTTTTCTAGGCAGCAGCGCTATTGTGATGTCATCGGGGGGCATTGTGACAAGCCGCCAGTGTTCCGTCTCTTCATGTTGTGCACAGTTCAAACGGAAAATACATCAACAGGCAGACTACAGAAAAGCTTACTATCAAAGGTTAGAGGGGGGCTTTCTCAGAGGGCTTTTTACAGTTTTTCTATTCCCAATTAGCCGTTTAAGTGTACTTATTGAAAGTAGTAATTCTTTCATAGGCCGCCCTTTCTTAGTATTTGACGTTCCTTATATTGCGGTATGAGGCTTCGCAGTAGGTTGCAAACATTCATCACCCATGACTGTCCCCAATTGAGCTCAGAAGCTCAATGTCTATCATGACCTCTCTTTTAGAATGTCCAAGAGCAAGCAAACTATTCCTCCAGGAGAGGGCGCCAACAGACTACTAAAGAGATCATCATTACTCAAAGAAAACCCCAAAAACCAATGCATGATAGGAATAAACAGGTAACTTTCTTTGGAGTGGAAGCGGAGAGATCGCACCAGATGCCAATTCTAGATGTTATCACACCTGTGGTCACTGCAGCAGCAGGTGAATCCACTTTGTCCAAAAGGGATCTATTCCATTCAATTGCAAATGATCTAGATAAGACAGAGAACTGCAGCACGGGGACATAGCCGAGTTGGTCAGGTTGAGTGGTGATGAGTTTGCTATTTGGATGAATAAAGAAAGTCAAAAGTGTGAAAGATAAAAAACAAAAGGAGGAAGTGTGAAAAGTGAATGGGCCAAATTGAGGTGCATATGAAGACGTATGCTTTCTTCCAATTCATTAAATCGGGCTAATATGAATCAGGTGAATTGAGTTCTGCTTTTGGAAACTGGGTTAAGAAGGGGTGCACCGTTCCTGGAGGTACTGCAATACCAGGTCAATGCGTGGAGTGGACAGAGCAAGCTCTTTTTCCATCTCCCTGTTCTAAAAATCCATTTAATATATGGTCCCCAGATAGGGGACGTATCAGATATTAAACTGATAAGAACAGATACTACACTTGATCTTAGCCAAAAGGCCGAGAAGCGATAACCAGAATTGGTTTGGGCCTCGAGTGGCACCCTGGCCTATGCCGGACACATCTTAGGGAGAGAGAGCGAGAGGGAGACAAACCCACGCCTACACAAGACATTTTGTCACCCAAGCCAACCCTTGAAAAGGCTGCTTTGCAGAGCCAAAACAAGAAGAATGGTGCGTTTTGCAGCCGCCGCCCACTGCAATGAATCTGAATAACTCCTCCTTTAGGGCGCAAGCAACTCCCCTCCCCCTTGCAGTCTTTCCAATTCACGATACAAAAAGACGGACAGGACAGGTTGCCTGACTTTCCGTCACTGCCACCCTTTGCCATCCTTACCCGTAGAAAGCCCTTTCATCATCCCCAAACCCTAATCTTTTCCCTTTCCTTCCCAGCCCCCAAACCCTGCCCTCTGTACCTTTCTCACCACCCGCTTCCCTTCTCCTGTCATCCCCCTACCACCCGGGAAAAAAAGAGATTGCCCCCTCCTTCCACTAGCCCACCCTCCCACCCAAAGAACAACTTCTTCTGCGCAGCTTGTTTTCTAGGCAGCAGCGCTATTGTGATGTCATCGGGGGGCATTGTGACAAGCCGCCAGTGTTCCGTCTCTTCATGTTGTGCACAGTTCAAACGGAAAATACATCAACAGGCAGACTACAGAAAAGCTTACTATCAAAGGTTAGAGGGGGGCTTTCTCAGAGGGCTTTTTACAGTTTTTCTATTCCCAATTAGCCGTTTAAGTGTACTTATTGAAAGTAGTAATTCTTTCATAGGCCGCCCTTTCTTAGTATTTGACGTTCCTTATATTGCGGTATGAGGCTTCGCAGTAGGTTGCAAACATTCATCACCCATGACTGTCCCCAATTGAGCTCAGAAGCTCAATGTCTATCATGACCTCTCTTTTAGAATGTCCAAGAGCAAGCAAACTATTCCTCCAGGAGAGGGCGCCAACAGACTACTAAAGAGATCATCATTACTCAAAGAAAACCCCAAAAACCAATGCATGATAGGAATAAACAGGTAACTTTCTTTGGAGTGGAAGCGGAGAGATCGCACCAGATGCCAATTCTAGATGTTATCACACCTGTGGTCACTGCAGCAGCAGGTGAATCCACTTTGTCCAAAAGGGATCTATTCCATTCAATTGCAAATGATCTAGATAAGACAGAGAACTGCAGCACGGGGACATAGCCGAGTTGGTCAGGTTGAGTGGTGATGAGTTTGCTATTTGGATGAATAAAGAAAGTCAAAAGTGTGAAAGATAAAAAACAAAAGGAGGAAGTGTGAAAAGTGAATGGGCCAAATTGAGGTGCATATGAAGACGTATGCTTTCTTCCAATTCATTAAATCGGGCTAATATGAATCAGGTGAATTGAGTTCTGCTTTTGGAAACTGGGTTAAGAAGGGGTGCACCGTTCCTGGAGGTACTGCAATACCAGGTCAATGCGTGGAGTGGACAGAGCAAGCTCTTTTTCCATCTCCCTGTTCTAAAAATCCATTTAATATATGGTCCCCAGATAGGGGACGTATCAGATATTAAACTGATAAGAACAGATACTACACTTGATCTTAGCCAAAAGGCCGAGAAGCGATAACCAGAATTGGTTTGGGCCTCGAGTGGCACCCTGGCCTATGCCGGACACATCTTAGGGAGAGAGAGCGAGAGGGAGACAAACCCACGCCTACACAAGACATTTTGTCACCCAAGCCAACCCTTGAAAAGGCTGCTTTGCAGAGCCAAAACAAGAAGAATGGTGCGTTTTGCAGCCGCCGCCCACTGCAATGAATCTGAATAACTCCTCCTTTAGGGCGCAAGCAACTCCCCTCCCCCTTGCAGTCTTTCCAATTCACGATACAAAAAGACGGACAGGACAGGTTGCCTGACTTTCCGTCACTGCCACCCTTTGCCATCCTTACCCGTAGAAAGCCCTTTCATCATCCCCAAACCCTAATCTTTTCCCTTTCCTTCCCAGCCCCCAAACCCTGCCCTCTGTACCTTTCTCACCACCCGCTTCCCTTCTCCTGTCATCCCCCTACCACCCGGGAAAAAAAGAGATTGCCCCCTCCTTCCACTAGCCCACCCTCCCACCCAAAGAACAACTTCTTCTGCGCAGCTTGTTTTCTAGGCAGCAGCGCTATTGTGATGTCATCGGGGGGCATTGTGACAAGCCGCCAGTGTTCCGTCTCTTCATGTTGTGCACAGTTCAAACGGAAAATACATCAACAGGCAGACTACAGAAAAGCTTACTATCAAAGGTTAGAGGGGGGCTTTCTCAGAGGGCTTTTTACAGTTTTTCTATTCCCAATTAGCCGTTTAAGTGTACTTATTGAAAGTAGTAATTCTTTCATAGGCCGCCCTTTCTTAGTATTTGACGTTCCTTATATTGCGGTATGAGGCTTCGCAGTAGGTTGCAAACATTCATCACCCATGACTGTCCCCAATTGAGCTCAGAAGCTCAATGTCTATCATGACCTCTCTTTTAGAATGTCCAAGAGCAAGCAAACTATTCCTCCAGGAGAGGGCGCCAACAGACTACTAAAGAGATCATCATTACTCAAAGAAAACCCCAAAAACCAATGCATGATAGGAATAAACAGGTAACTTTCTTTGGAGTGGAAGCGGAGAGATCGCACCAGATGCCAATTCTAGATGTTATCACACCTGTGGTCACTGCAGCAGCAGGTGAATCCACTTTGTCCAAAAGGGATCTATTCCATTCAATTGCAAATGATCTAGATAAGACAGAGAACTGCAGCACGGGGACATAGCCGAGTTGGTCAGGTTGAGTGGTGATGAGTTTGCTATTTGGATGAATAAAGAAAGTCAAAAGTGTGAAAGATAAAAAACAAAAGGAGGAAGTGTGAAAAGTGAATGGGCCAAATTGAGGTGCATATGAAGACGTATGCTTTCTTCCAATTCATTAAATCGGGCTAATATGAATCAGGTGAATTGAGTTCTGCTTTTGGAAACTGGGTTAAGAAGGGGTGCACCGTTCCTGGAGGTACTGCAATACCAGGTCAATGCGTGGAGTGGACAGAGCAAGCTCTTTTTCCATCTCCCTGTTCTAAAAATCCATTTAATATATGGTCCCCAGATAGGGGACGTATCAGATATTAAACTGATAAGAACAGATACTACACTTGATCTTAGCCAAAAGGCCGAGAAGCGATAACCAGAATTGGTTTGGGCCTCGAGTGGCACCCTGGCCTATGCCGGACACATCTTAGGGAGAGAGAGCGAGAGGGAGACAAACCCACGCCTACACAAGACATTTTGTCACCCAAGCCAACCCTTGAAAAGGCTGCTTTGCAGAGCCAAAACAAGAAGAATGGTGCGTTTTGCAGCCGCCGCCCACTGCAATGAATCTGAATAACTCCTCCTTTAGGGCGCAAGCAACTCCCCTCCCCCTTGCAGTCTTTCCAATTCACGATACAAAAAGACGGACAGGACAGGTTGCCTGACTTTCCGTCACTGCCACCCTTTGCCATCCTTACCCGTAGAAAGCCCTTTCATCATCCCCAAACCCTAATCTTTTCCCTTTCCTTCCCAGCCCCCAAACCCTGCCCTCTGTACCTTTCTCACCACCCGCTTCCCTTCTCCTGTCATCCCCCTACCACCCGGGAAAAAAAGAGATTGCCCCCTCCTTCCACTAGCCCACCCTCCCACCCAAAGAACAACTTCTTCTGCGCAGCTTGTTTTCTAGGCAGCAGCGCTATTGTGATGTCATCGGGGGGCATTGTGACAAGCCGCCAGTGTTCCGTCTCTTCATGTTGTGCACAGTTCAAACGGAAAATACATCAACAGGCAGACTACAGAAAAGCTTACTATCAAAGGTTAGAGGGGGGCTTTCTCAGAGGGCTTTTTACAGTTTTTCTATTCCCAATTAGCCGTTTAAGTGTACTTATTGAAAGTAGTAATTCTTTCATAGGCCGCCCTTTCTTAGTATTTGACGTTCCTTATATTGCGGTATGAGGCTTCGCAGTAGGTTGCAAACATTCATCACCCATGACTGTCCCCAATTGAGCTCAGAAGCTCAATGTCTATCATGACCTCTCTTTTAGAATGTCCAAGAGCAAGCAAACTATTCCTCCAGGAGAGGGCGCCAACAGACTACTAAAGAGATCATCATTACTCAAAGAAAACCCCAAAAACCAATGCATGATAGGAATAAACAGGTAACTTTCTTTGGAGTGGAAGCGGAGAGATCGCACCAGATGCCAATTCTAGATGTTATCACACCTGTGGTCACTGCAGCAGCAGGTGAATCCACTTTGTCCAAAAGGGATCTATTCCATTCAATTGCAAATGATCTAGATAAGACAGAGAACTGCAGCACGGGGACATAGCCGAGTTGGTCAGGTTGAGTGGTGATGAGTTTGCTATTTGGATGAATAAAGAAAGTCAAAAGTGTGAAAGATAAAAAACAAAAGGAGGAAGTGTGAAAAGTGAATGGGCCAAATTGAGGTGCATATGAAGACGTATGCTTTCTTCCAATTCATTAAATCGGGCTAATATGAATCAGGTGAATTGAGTTCTGCTTTTGGAAACTGGGTTAAGAAGGGGTGCACCGTTCCTGGAGGTACTGCAATACCAGGTCAATGCGTGGAGTGGACAGAGCAAGCTCTTTTTCCATCTCCCTGTTCTAAAAATCCATTTAATATATGGTCCCCAGATAGGGGACGTATCAGATATTAAACTGATAAGAACAGATACTACACTTGATCTTAGCCAAAAGGCCGAGAAGCGATAACCAGAATTGGTTTGGGCCTCGAGTGGCACCCTGGCCTATGCCGGACACATCTTAGGGAGAGAGAGCGAGAGGGAGACAAACCCACGCCTACACAAGACATTTTGTCACCCAAGCCAACCCTTGAAAAGGCTGCTTTGCAGAGCCAAAACAAGAAGAATGGTGCGTTTTGCAGCCGCTGCCCACTGCAATGAATCTGAATAACTCCTCCTTTAGGGCGCAAGCAACTCCCCTCCCCCTTGCAGTCTTTCCAATTCACGATACAAAAAGACGGACAGGACAGGTTGCCTGACTTTCCGTCACTGCCACCCTTTGCCATCCTTACCCGTAGAAAGCCCTTTCATCATCCCCAAACCCTAATCTTTTCCCTTTCCTTCCCAGCCCCCAAACCCTGCCCTCTGTACCTTTCTCACCACCCGCTTCCCTTCTCCTGTCATCCCCCTACCACCCGGGAAAAAAAGAGATTGCCCCCTCCTTCCACTAGCCCACCCTCCCACCCAAAGAACAACTTCTTCTGCGCAGCTTGTTTTCTAGGCAGCAGCGCTATTGTGATGTCATCGGGGGGCATTGTGACAAGCCGCCAGTGTTCCGTCTCTTCATGTTGTGCACAGTTCAAACGGAAAATACATCAACAGGCAGACTACAGAAAAGCTTACTATCAAAGGTTAGAGGGGGGCTTTCTCAGAGGGCTTTTTACAGTTTTTCTATTCCCAATTAGCCGTTTAAGTGTACTTATTGAAAGTAGTAATTCTTTCATAGGCCGCCCTTTCTTAGTATTTGACGTTCCTTATATTGCGGTATGAGGCTTCGCAGTAGGTTGCAAACATTCATCACCCATGACTGTCCCCAATTGAGCTCAGAAGCTCAATGTCTATCATGACCTCTCTTTTAGAATGTCCAAGAGCAAGCAAACTATTCCTCCAGGAGAGGGCGCCAACAGACTACTAAAGAGATCATCATTACTCAAAGAAAACCCCAAAAACCAATGCATGATAGGAATAAACAGGTAACTTTCTTTGCAGTGGAAGCGGAGAGATCGCACCAGATGCCAATTCTAGATGTTATCACACCTGTGGTCACTGCAGCAGCAGGTGAATCCACTTTGTCCAAAAGGGATCTATTCCATTCAATTGCAAATGATCTAGATAAGACAGAGAACTGCAGCACGGGGACATAGCCGAGTTGGTCAGGTTGAGTGGTGATGAGTTTGCTATTTGGATGAATAAAGAAAGTCAAAAGTGTGAAAGATAAAAAACAAAAGGAGGAAGTGTGAAAAGTGAATGGGCCAAATTGAGGTGCATATGAAGACGTATGCTTTCTTCCAATTCTATTAAATCGGGCTAATATGAATCAGGTGAATTGAGTTCTGCTTTTGGAAACTGGGTTAAGAAGGGGCTGCACCGTTCCTGGAGGTACTGCAATACCAGGTCAATGCGTGGAGTGGACAGAGCAAGCTCTTTTTCCATCTCCCTGTTCTAAAAAATCCATTTAATATATGGTCCCCCAGATAGGGGACGTATCAGATATTAAACTGATAAGAACAGATTTTTGATTTAATGAAGCTTTCCAAAGCACCACAAAAAATGCATGACCGAAGTCACACCAAAAACAGTGCAAAGGCTAGGATTCGTGTGGACCCCACCGTGAGGAGAGGGTCCCCAAAAATCAACCCCGTCCCTCCGAGCCAGAAGGCCACAGCAAGGGTCAGGGATCTTCGGTGCTCCCCCAAGCCGAAGCCTGGTTGAGCCTTGTCGTTGCTCCCAGCGTCCACACCAGGCATCTTACCCAAGTGGAGTAGAGAGCTACTAGTTGTTGTTTTCGCAGCCGAAACTGCCCCGGGACCGTCAACCGGTGTTGGTTTCTCAGCCCAAGGCTAACCGGACCTCCAACCGGGTGTTGGTTTCTCAGCCGAAGCTGACCCAGACCTCCAACCGGGTGTTGGTTTCTCAGCCGAAGCTGACCCAGACCTCCAACCGGGTGTTAGTTTCTCAGCCCAAAGCTGACCAGACCTCCGACCGGGATTATAAAAATTTCCCTTCCTAGCCAGAAGGCCGGGATAGGGTAATATGCTCAAAAAGTATGAAAAGGCAAGGTACGGTGTGCTACAGAGCCCAAGGCTTGCCGGGGTCCAAAGCCAGCAAGCTCAGACTCACTCCAGGGGTCGTCAGTCCTGGGGCACGTTGT
The DNA here is from genome assembly GCF_048569485.1 of Anomaloglossus baeobatrachus. Taxonomy (NCBI): domain Eukaryota; kingdom Metazoa; phylum Chordata; class Amphibia; order Anura; family Aromobatidae; genus Anomaloglossus; species Anomaloglossus baeobatrachus. The sequence goes on from NW_027443062.1 coordinate 56,025, forward strand.
ACCATAGCCCACCACCCTTACTCAGTCTAATAGCCTCGATCCTGGTAGGGCCATGTTTTCCTCTAGATGAATATACTATCCACCCAGAGTACTAGCAAGCGCAACCTTCCAGTGTGCATTGTATCATTGTACTAAGGTGGCCTGGAGCTTAAACCACCTCTTCGAACAACACTACACTTGATCTTAGCCAAAAGGCCGAGAAGCGATAACCAGAATTGGTTTGGGCCTCGAGTGGCACCCTGGCCTATGCCGGACACATCTTAGGGAGAGAGAGCGAGAGGGAGACAAACCCACGCCTACACAAGACATTTTGTCACCCAAGCCAACCCTTGAAAAGGCTGCTTTGCAGAGCCAAAACAAGAAGAATGGTGCGTTTTGCAGCCGCCGCCCACTGGCAATGAATCTGAATAACTCCTCCTTTAGGGCGCAAGCAAACTCCCCTCCCCCTTGCAGTCTTTCCAATTCACGATACAAAAAGACGGACAGGACAGGTTGCCTGACTTTTCCGTCACTGGCCACCCCTTTGCCATCCTTACCCGTAGAAAGCCCTTTCATCATCCCCCAAACCCTAATCTTTTCCCTTTCCTTCCCAGCCCCCAAACCCTGCCCTCTGTACCTTTCTCACCAACCCGCTTCCCTTCTCCCTGTCATCCCCCTACCACCCGGGAAAAAAAGAGATTGCCCCCTCCTTCCACTAGCCCACCCTCCCACCCAAAGAACAACTTCTTCTGCGGCAGCTTGTTTTCTAGGCAGCAGCGCTATTGTGATGTCATCGGGGGGCATTGTGACAAGCCGCCAGTGTTCCGTCTCTTCATGTTGTGCACAGTTCAAACGGAAAAATACATCAACAGGCAGACTACAGAAAAGCTTACTATCAAAGGTTAGAGGGGGGCTTTCTCAGAGGGCTTTTTACAGTTTTTCTATTCCCAATTAGCCGTTTAAGTGTACCTTATTGAAAGTAGTAATTCTTTCATAGGCCGCCCTTTCTTAGTATTTGACGTTCCTTATATTGCGGTATGAGGCTTCGCAGTAGGTTGCAAACATTCATCACCCATGACTGTCCCCAATTGAGCTCAGAAGCTCAATGTCTATCATGACCTCTCTTTTAGAATGTCCAAGAGCAAGCAAACTATTCCTCCAGGAGAGGGCGCCAACAGACTACTAAAGAGATCATCATTACTCAAAGAAAACCCCAAAAACCAATGCATGATAGGAATAAACAGGTAACTTTCTTTGGAGTGGAAGCGGAGAGATCGCACCAGATGCCAATTCTAGATGTTATCACACCTGTGGTCACTGCAGCAGCAGGTGAATCCACTTTGTCCAAAAGGGATCTATTCCATTCAATTGCAAATGATCTAGATAAGACAGAGAACTGCAGCACGGGGACATAGCCGAGTTGGTCAGGTTGAGTGGTGATGAGTTTGCTATTTGGATGAATAAAGAAAGTCAAAAGTGTGAAAGATAAAAAACAAAAGGAGGAAGTGTGAAAAGTGAATGGGCCAAATTGAGGTGCATATGAAGACGTATGCTTTCTTCCAATTCATTAAATCGGGCTAATATGAATCAGGTGAATTGAGTTCTGCTTTTGGAAACTGGGTTAAGAAGGGGTGCACCGTTCCTGGAGGTACTGCAATACCAGGTCAATGCGTGGAGTGGACAGAGCAAGCTCTTTTTCCATCTCCCTGTTCTAAAAATCCATTTAATATATGGTCCACAGATAGGGGACGTATCAGATATTAAACTGATAAGAACAGATTTTTGATTTAATGAAGCTTTCCAAAGCACCACAAAAAATGCATGACCGAAGTCACACCAAAAACAGTGCAAAGGCTAGGATTCGTGTGGACCCCACCGTGAGGAGAGGGTCCCCAAAAATCAACCCCGTCCCTCCGAGCCAGAAGGCCACAGCAAGGGTCAGGGATCTTCGGTGCTCCCCCAAGCCGAAGCCTGGTTGAGCCTTGTCGTTGCTCCCAGCGTCCACCCAGGCATCTTACCCAAGTGGAGTAGAGAGCTACTAGTTGTTGGTTTCGCAGCCGAAACTGCCCGGACCGTCAACCGGTGTTGGTTTCTCAGCCCAAGGCTAACCGGACCTCCAACCGGGTGTTGGTTTCTCAGCCGAAGCTGACCCAGACCTCCAACCGGGTGTTGGTTTCTCAGCCGAAGCTGACCCAGACCTCCAACCGGGTGTTAGTTTCTCAGCCCAAAGCTGACCAGACCTCCGACCGGGATTATAAAAATTTCCCTTCCTAGCCAGAAGGCCGGGATAGGGTAATATGCTCAAAAAGTATGAAAAGGCAAGGTACGGTGTGCTACAGAGCCCAAGGCTTGCCGGGGTCCCAAGCCAGCAAGCTCAGACTCACTCCAGGGTCGTCAGTCCTGGGGCACGTTGTACCATAGCCCACCACCCTTACTCAGTCTAATAGCCTCGATCCTGGTAGGGCCATGTTTTCCTCTAGATGAATATACTATCCACCCAGAGTACTAGCAAGCGCAACCTTCCAGTGTGCATTGTATCATTGTACTAAGGTGGCCTGGAGCTTAAACCACCTCTTCGAACAACACTACACTTGATCTTAGCCAAAAGGCCGAGAAGCGATAACCAGAATTGGTTTGGGCCTCGAGTGGCACCCTGGCCTATGCCGGACACATCTTAGGGAGAGAGAGCGAGAGGGAGACAAACCCACGCCTACACAAGACATTTTGTCACCCAAGCCAACCCTTGAAAAGGCTGCTTTGCAGAGCCAAAACAAGAAGAATGGTGCGTTTTGCAGCCGCCGCCCACTGCAATGAATCTGAATAACTCCTCCTTTAGGGCGCAAGCAACTCCCCTCCCCCTTGCAGTCTTTCCAATTCACGATACAAAAAGACGGACAGGACAGGTTGCCTGACTTTCCGTCACTGCCACCCTTTGCCATCCTTACCCGTAGAAAGCCCTTTCATCATCCCCAAACCCTAATCTTTTCCCTTTCCTTCCCAGCCCCCAAACCCTGCCCTCTGTACCTTTCTCACCACCCGCTTCCCTTCTCCTGTCATCCCCCTACCACCCGGGAAAAAAAGAGATTGCCCCCCTCCTTCCACTAGCCCACCCTCCCACCCAAAGAACAACTTCTTCTGCGCAGCTTGTTTTCTAGGCAGCAGCGCTATTGTGATGTCATCGGGGGGCATTGTGACAAGCCGCCAGTGTTCCGTCTCTTCATGTTGTGCACAGTTCAAACGGAAAATACATCAACAGGCAGACTACAGAAAAGCTTACTATCAAAGGTTAGAGGGGGGCTTTCTCAGAGGGCTTTTTACAGTTTTTCTATTCCCAATTAGCCGTTTAAGTGTACTTATTGAAAGTAGTAATTCTTTCATAGGCCGCCCTTTCTTAGTATTTGACGTTCCTTATATTGCGGTATGAGGCTTCGCAGTAGGTTGCAAACATTCATCACCCATGACTGTCCCCAATTGAGCTCAGAAGCTCAATGTCTATCATGACCTCTCTTTTAGAATGTCCAAGAGCAAGCAAACTATTCCTCCAGGAGAGGGCGCCAACAGACTACTAAAGAGATCATCATTACTCAAAGAAAACCCCAAAAACCAATGCATGATAGGAATAAACAGGTAACTTTCTTTGGAGTGGAAGCGGAGAGATCGCACCAGATGCCAATTCTAGATGTTATCACACCTGTGGTCACTGCAGCAGCAGGTGAATCCACTTTGTCCAAAAGGGATCTATTCCATTCAATTGCAAATGATCTAGATAAGACAGAGAACTGCAGCACGGGGACATAGCCGAGTTGGTCAGGTTGAGTGGTGATGAGTTTGCTATTTGGATGAATAAAGAAAGTCAAAAGTGTGAAAGATAAAAAACAAAAGGAGGAAGTGTGAAAAGTGAATGGGCCAAATTGAGGTGCATATGAAGACGTATGCTTTCTTCCAATTCATTAAATCGGGCTAATATGAATCAGGTGAATTGAGTTCTGCTTTTGGAAACTGGGTTAAGAAGGGGTGCACCGTTCCTGGAGGTACTGCAATACCAGGTCAATGCGTGGAGTGGACAGAGCAAGCTCTTTTTCCATCTCCCTGTTCTAAAAATCCATTTAATATATGGTCCCCAGATAGGGGACGTATCAGATATTAAACTGATAAGAACAGATACTACACTTGATCTTAGCCAAAAGGCCGAGAAGCGATAACCAGAATTGGTTTGGGCCTCGAGTGGCACCCTGGCCTATGCCGGACACATCTTAGGGAGAGAGAGCGAGAGGGAGACAAACCCACGCCTACACAAGACATTTTGTCACCCAAGCCAACCCTTGAAAAGGCTGCTTTGCAGAGCCAAAACAAGAAGAATGGTGCGTTTTGCAGCCGCCGCCCACTGCAATGAATCTGAATAACTCCTCCTTTAGGGCGCAAGCAACTCCCCTCCCCCTTGCAGTCTTTCCAATTCACGATACAAAAAGACGGACAGGACAGGTTGCCTGACTTTCCGTCACTGCCACCCTTTGCCATCCTTACCCGTAGAAAGCCCTTTCATCATCCCCAAACCCTAATCTTTTCCCTTTCCTTCCCAGCCCCCAAACCCTGCCCTCTGTACCTTTCTCACCACCCGCTTCCCTTCTCCTGTCATCCCCCTACCACCCGGGAAAAAAAGAGATTGCCCCCTCCTTCCACTAGCCCACCCTCCCACCCAAAGAACAACTTCTTCTGCGCAGCTTGTTTTCTAGGCAGCAGCGCTATTGTGATGTCATCGGGGGGCATTGTGACAAGCCGCCAGTGTTCCGTCTCTTCATGTTGTGCACAGTTCAAACGGAAAATACATCAACAGGCAGACTACAGAAAAGCTTACTATCAAAGGTTAGAGGGGGGCTTTCTCAGAGGGCTTTTTACAGTTTTTCTATTCCCAATTAGCCGTTTAAGTGTACTTATTGAAAGTAGTAATTCTTTCATAGGCCGCCCTTTCTTAGTATTTGACGTTCCTTATATTGCGGTATGAGGCTTCGCAGTAGGTTGCAAACATTCATCACCCATGACTGTCCCCAATTGAGCTCAGAAGCTCAATGTCTATCATGACCTCTCTTTTAGAATGTCCAAGAGCAAGCAAACTATTCCTCCAGGAGAGGGCGCCAACAGACTACTAAAGAGATCATCATTACTCAAAGAAAACCCCAAAAACCAATGCATGATAGGAATAAACAGGTAACTTTCTTTGGAGTGGAAGCGGAGAGATCGCACCAGATGCCAATTCTAGATGTTATCACACCTGTGGTCACTGCAGCAGCAGGTGAATCCACTTTGTCCAAAAGGAATCTATTCCATTCAATTGCAAATGATCTAGATAAGACAGAGAACTGCAGCACGGGGACATAGCCGAGTTGGTCAGGTTGAGTGGTGATGAGTTTGCTATTTGGATGAATAAAGAAAGTCAAAAGTGTGAAAGATAAAAAACAAAAGGAGGAAGTGTGAAAAGTGAATGGGCCAAATTGAGGTGCATATGAAGACGTATGCTTTCTTCCAATTCATTAAATCGGGCTAATATGAATCAGGTGAATTGAGTTCTGCTTTTGGAAACTGGGTTAAGAAGGGGTGCACCGTTCCTGGAGGTACTGCAATACCAGGTCAATGCGTGGAGTGGACAGAGCAAGCTCTTTTTCCATCTCCCTGTTCTAAAAATCCATTTAATATATGGTCCCCAGATAGGGGACGTATCAGATATTAAACTGATAAGAACAGATACTACACTTGATCTTAGCCAAAAGGCCGAGAAGCGATAACCAGAATTGGTTTGGGCC
>NW_027443063.1:0-61764 GCF_048569485.1 Anomaloglossus baeobatrachus
AGAAAAATGTGTTCATTTCATGTATGCGCGAAATGCCTTAAAAATGGCTTTAAAATGGATTTGGAGCATGGAGACGATTATCTCGGGATTGCAAGATAACCAAACAAAACTTTTAGTGGATTTCTACTTATTTTATTAAATATCATCTCCACCAAACAGGACAAGCTTGCATCTGTTATATATTTGGAGAAAAATGTGTTCATTTCATGTATGCGCGAAATGCCTTAAAAATGGCTTTAAAATGGATTTGGAGCATGGAGACGATTATCTCGGGATTGCAATATAACCAAACAAAACTTTTAGTGGATTTCTACTTATTTTATTAAATATCATCTCCACCAAACAGGACAAGCTTGCATCTGTTATAGTTTTGGAGAAAAATGTGTTCATTTCATGTATGCGCGAAATGCCTTAAAAATGGCTTTAAAATGGATTTGGAGCATGGAGACGATTATCTCGGGATTGCAAGATAACCAAACAAAACTTTTAGTGGATTTCTACTTATTTTATTAAATATCATCTCCACCAAACAGGACAAGCTTGCATGTGTTATAGTTTTGGAGAAAAATGTGTTCATTTCATGTATGCGCAAAATGCCTTTGAAATGGCTTTAAAATGGATTTGGAGCATGGAGACGATTATCTCGGGATTGCAAGATAACCAAACAAAACTTTTAGTGGATTTCTACTTATTTTATTAAATATCATCTCCACCAAACAGGACAAGCTTGCATCTGTTATAGTTTTGGAGAAAAATGTGTTCATTTCATGTATGCGCGAAATGCCTTAAAAATGGCTTTAAAATGGATTTGGAGCATGGAGACGATTATCTCGGGATTGCAAGATAACCAAACAAAACTTTTAGTGGATTTCTACTTATTTTATTAAATATCATCTCCACCAAACAGGACAAGCTTGCATCTGTTATAGTTTTGGAGAAAAATGTGTTCATTTCATGTATGCGCGAAATGCCTTAAAAATGGCTTTAAAATGGATTTGGAGCATGGAGACGATTATCTCGGGATTGCAAGATAACCAAACAAAACTTTTAGTGGATTTCTACTTATTTTATTAAATATCATCTCCACCAAACAGGACAAGCTTGCATCTGTTATAGTTTTGGAGAAAAATGTGTTCATTTCATGTATGCGCGAAATGCCTTAAAAATGGCTTTAAAATGGATTTGGAGCATGGAGACGATTATCTCGGGATTGCAAGATAACCAAACAAAACTTTTAGTGGATTTCTACTTATTTTATTAAATATCATCTCCACCAAACAGGACAAGCTTGCATCTGTTATAGTTTTGGAGAAAAATGTGTTCATTTCATGTATGCGCGAAATGCCTTAAAAATGGCTTTAAAATGGATTTGGAGCATGGAGACGATTATCTCGGGATTGCAAGATAACCAAACAAAACTTTTAGTGGATCTCTACTTATTTTATTAAATATCATCTCCACCAAACAGGACAAGCTTGCATCTGTTATAGTTTTGGAGAAAAATGTGTTCATTTCATGTATGCGCGAAATGCCTTAAAAATGGCTTTAAAATGGATTTGGAGCATGGAGACGATTATCTCGGGATTGCAAGATAACCAAACAAAACTTTTAGTGGATTTCTACTTATTTTATTAAATATCATCTCCACCAAACAGGACAAGCTTGCATGTGTTATAGTTTTGGAGAAAAATGTGTTCATTTCATGTACGCGCAAAATGCCTTTGAAATGGCTTTAAAATGGATTTGGAGCATGGAGACGATTATCTCGGGATTGCAAGATAACCAAACAAAACTTTTAGTGGATTTCTACTTATTTTATTAAATATCATCTCCACCAAACAGGACAAGCTTGCATCTGTTATAGTTTTGGAGAAAAATGTGTTCATTTCATGTATGCGCGAAATGCCTTAAAAATGGCTTTAAAATGGATTTGGAGCATGGAGACGATTATCTCGGGATTGCAAGATAACCAAACAAAACTTTTAGTGGATTTCTACTTATTTTATTAAATATCATCTCCACCAAACAGGACAAGCTTGCATCTGTTATAGTTTTGGAGAAAAATGTGTTCATTTCATGTATGCGCGAAATGCCTTAAAAATGGCTTTAAAATGGATTTGGAGCATGGAGACGATTATCTCGGGATTGCAAGATAACCAAACAAAACTTTTAGTGGATTTCTACTTATTTTATTAAATATCATCTCCACCAAACAGGACAAGCTTGCATCTGTTATAGTTTTGGAGAAAAATGTGTTCATTTCATGTATGCGCGAAATGCCTTAAAAATGGCTTTAAAATGGATTTGGAGCATGGAGACGATTATCTCGGGATTGCAAGATAACCAAACAAAACTTTTAGTGGATTTCTACTTATTTTATTAAATATCATCTCCACCAAACAGGACAAGCTTGCATCTGTTATAGTTTTGGAGAAAAATGTGTTCATTTCATGTATGCGCGAAATGCCTTAAAAATGGCTTTAAAATGGATTTGGAGCATGGAGACGATTATCTCGGGATTGCAAGATAACCAAACAAAACTTTTAGTGGATTTCTACTTATTTTATTAAATATCATCTCCACCAAACAGGACAAGCTTGCATCTGTTATAGTTTTGGAGAAAAATGTGTTCATTTCATGTATGCGCGAAATGCCTTAAAAATGGCTTTAAAATGGATTTGGAGCATGGAGACGATTATCTCGGGATTGCAAGATAACCAAACAAAACTTTTAGTGGATTTCTACTTATTTTATTAAATATCATCTCCACCAAACAGGACAAGCTTGCATCTGTTATAGTTTTGGAGAAAAATGTGTTCATTTCATGTATGCGCGAAATGCCTTAAAAATGGCTTTAAAATGGATTTGGAGCATGGAGACGATTATCTCGGGATTGCAAGATAACCAAACAAAACTTTTAGTGGATTTCTACTTATTTTATTAAATATCATCTCCACCAAACAGGACAAGCTTGCATCTGTTATAGTTTTGGAGAAAAATGTGTTCATTTCATGTATGCGCGAAATGCCTTAAAAATGGCTTTAAAATGGATTTGGAGCATGGAGACGATTATCTCGGGATTGCAAGATAACCAAACAAAACTTTTAGTGGATTTCTACTTATTTTATTAAATATCATCTCCACCAAACAGGACAAGCTTGCATCTGTTATAGTTTTGGAGAAAAATGTGTTCATTTCATGTATGCGCGAAATGCCTTAAAAATGGCTTTAAAATGGATTTGGAGCATGGAGACGATTATCTCGGGATTGCAAGATAACCAAACAAAACTTTTAGTGGATTTCTACTTATTTTATTAAATATCATCTCCACCAAACAGGACAAGCTTGCATCTGTTATAGTTTTGGAGAAAAATGTGTTCATTTCATGTATGCGCGAAATGCCTTAAAAATGGCTTTAAAATGGATTTGGAGCATGGAGACGATTATCTCGGGATTGCAAGATAACCAAACAAAACTTTTAGTGGATTTCTACTTATTTTATTAAATATCATCTCCACCAAACAGGACAAGCTTGCATCTGTTATAGTTTTGGAGAAAAATGTGTTCATTTCATGTATGCGCGAAATGCCTTAAAAATGGCTTTAAAATGGATTTGGAGCATGGAGACGATTATCTCGGGATTGCAAGATAACCAAACAAAACTTTTAGTGGATTTCTACTTATTTTATTAAATATCATCTCCACCAAACAGGACAAGCTTGCATCTGTTATAGTTTTGGAGAAAAATGTGTTCATTTCATGTATGCGCGAAATGCCTTAAAAATGGCTTTAAAATGGATTTGGAGCATGGAGACGATTATCTCGGGATTGCAAGATAACCAAACAAAACTTTTAGTGGATTTCTACTTATTTTATTAAATATCATCTCCACCAAACAGGACAAGCTTGCATCTGTTATAGTTTTGGAGAAAAATGTGTTCATTTCATGTATGCGCGAAATGCCTTAAAAATGGCTTTAAAATGGATTTGGAGCATGGAGACGATTATCTCGGGATTGCAAGATAACCAAACAAAACTTTTAGTGGATTTCTACTTATTTTATTAAATATCATCTCCACCAAACAGGACAAGCTTGCATCTGTTATAGTTTTGGAGAAAAATGTGTTCATTTCATGTATGCGCGAAATGCCTTAAAAATGGCTTTAAAATGGATTTGGAGCATGGAGACGATTATCTCGGGATTGCAAGATAACCAAACAAAACTTTTAGTGGATTTCTACTTATTTTATTAAATATCATCTCCACCAAACAGGACAAGCTTGCATCTGTTATAGTTTTGGAGAAAAATGTGTTCATTTCATGTATGCGCGAAATGCCTTAAAAATGGCTTTAAAATGGATTTGGAGCATGGAGACGATTATCTCGGGATTGCAAGATAACCAAACAAAACTTTTAGTGGATTTCTACTTATTTTATTAAATATCATCTCCACCAAACAGGACAAGCTTGCATCTGTTATAGTTTTGGAGAAAAATGTGTTCATTTCATGTATGCGCGAAATGCCTTAAAAATGGCTTTAAAATGGATTTGGAGCATGGAGACGATTATCTCGGGATTGCAAGATAACCAAACAAAACTTTTAGTGGATTTCTACTTATTTTATTAAATATCATCTCCACCAAACAGGACAAGCTTGCATCTGTTATAGTTTTGGAGAAAAATGTGTTCATTTCATGTATGCGCGAAATGCCTTAAAAATGGCTTTAAAATGGATTTGGAGCATGGAGACGATTATCTCGGGATTGCAAGATAACCAAACAAAACTTTTAGTGGATTTCTACTTATTTTATTAAATATCATCTCCACCAAACAGGACAAGCTTGCATCTGTTATAGTTTTGGAGAAAAATGTGTTCATTTCATGTATGCGCGAAATGCCTTAAAAATGGCTTTAAAATGGATTTGGAGCATGGAGACGATTATCTCGGGATTGCAAGATAACCAAACAAAACTTTTAGTGGATTTCTACTTATTTTATTAAATATCATCTCCACCAAACAGGACAAGCTTGCATCTGTTATAGTTTTGGAGAAAAATGTGTTCATTTCATGTATGCGCGAAATGCCTTAAAAATGGCTTTAAAATGGATTTGGAGCATGGAGACGATTATCTCGGGATTGCAAGATAACCAAACAAAACTTTTAGTGGATTTCTACTTATTTTATTAAATATCATCTCCACCAAACAGGACAAGCTTGCATCTGTTATAGTTTTGGAGAAAAATGTGTTCATTTCATGTATGCGCGAAATGCCTTAAAAATGGCTTTAAAATGGATTTGGAGCATGGAGACGATTATCTCGGGATTGCAAGATAACCAAACAAAACTTTTAGTGGATTTCTACTTATTTTATTAAATATCATCTCCACCAAACAGGACAAGCTTGCATCTGTTATAGTTTTGGAGAAAAATGTGTTCATTTCATGTATGCGCGAAATGCCTTAAAAATGGCTTTAAAATGGATTTGGAGCATGGAGACGATTATCTCGGGATTGCAAGATAACCAAACAAAACTTTTAGTGGATTTCTACTTATTTTATTAAATATCATCTCCACCAAACAGGACAAGCTTGCATCTGTTATAGTTTTGGAGAAAAATGTGTTCATTTCATGTATGCGCGAAATGCCTTAAAAATGGCTTTAAAATGGATTTGGAGCATGGAGACGATTATCTCGGGATTGCAAGATAACCAAACAAAACTTTTAGTGGATTTCTACTTATTTTATTAAATATCATCTCCACCAAACAGGACAAGCTTGCATCTGTTATAGTTTTGGAGAAAAATGTGTTCATTTCATGTATGCGCGAAATGCCTTAAAAATGGCTTTAAAATGGATTTGGAGCATGGAGACGATTATCTCGGGATTGCAAGATAACCAAACAAAACTTTTAGTGGATTTCTACTTATTTTATTAAATATCATCTCCACCAAACAGGACAAGCTTGCATCTGTTATAGTTTTGGAGAAAAATGTGTTCATTTCATGTATGCGCGAAATGCCTTAAAAATGGCTTTAAAATGGATTTGGAGCATGGAGACGATTATCTCGGGATTGCAAGATAACCAAACAAAACTTTTAGTGGATTTCTACTTATTTTATTAAATATCATCTCCACCAAACAGGACAAGCTTGCATCTGTTATAGTTTTGGAGAAAAATGTGTTCATTTCATGTATGCGCGAAATGCCTTAAAAATGGCTTTAAAATGGATTTGGAGCATGGAGACGATTATCTCGGGATTGCAAGATAACCAAACAAAACTTTTAGTGGATTTCTACTTATTTTATTAAATATCATCTCCACCAAACAGGACAAGCTTGCATCTGTTATAGTTTTGGAGAAAAATGTGTTCATTTCATGTATGCGCGAAATGCCTTAAAAATGGCTTTAAAATGGATTTGGAGCATGGAGACGATTATCTCGGGATTGCAAGATAACCAAACAAAACTTTTAGTGGATTTCTACTTATTTTATTAAATATCATCTCCACCAAACAGGACAAGCTTGCATCTGTTATAGTTTTGGAGAAAAATGTGTTCATTTCATGTATGCGCGAAATGCCTTAAAAATGGCTTTAAAATGGATTTGGAGCATGGAGACGATTATCTCGGGATTGCAAGATAACCAAACAAAACTTTTAGTGGATTTCTACTTATTTTATTAAATATCATCTCCACCAAACAGGACAAGCTTGCATCTGTTATAGTTTTGGAGAAAAATGTGTTCATTTCATGTATGCGCGAAATGCCTTAAAAATGGCTTTAAAATGGATTTGGAGCATGGAGACGATTATCTCGGGATTGCAAGATAACCAAACAAAACTTTTAGTGGATTTCTACTTATTTTATTAAATATCATCTCCACCAAACAGGACAAGCTTGCATCTGTTATAGTTTTGGAGAAAAATGTGTTCATTTCATGTATGCGCGAAATGCCTTAAAAATGGCTTTAAAATGGATTTGGAGCATGGAGACGATTATCTCGGGATTGCAAGATAACCAAACAAAACTTTTAGTGGATTTCTACTTATTTTATTAAATATCATCTCCACCAAACAGGACAAGCTTGCATCTGTTATAGTTTTGGAGAAAAATGTGTTCATTTCATGTATGCGCGAAATGCCTTAAAAATGGCTTTAAAATGGATTTGGAGCATGGAGACGATTATCTCGGGATTGCAAGATAACCAAACAAAACTTTTAGTGGATTTCTACTTATTTTATTAAATATCATCTCCACCAAACAGGACAAGCTTGCATCTGTTATAGTTTTGGAGAAAAATGTGTTCATTTCATGTATGCGCGAAATGCCTTAAAAATGGCTTTAAAATGGATTTGGAGCATGGAGACGATTATCTCGGGATTGCAAGATAACCAAACAAAACTTTTAGTGGATTTCTACTTATTTTATTAAATATCATCTCCACCAAACAGGACAAGCTTGCATCTGTTATAGTTTTGGAGAAAAATGTGTTCATTTCATGTATGCGCGAAATGCCTTAAAAATGGCTTTAAAATGGATTTGGAGCATGGAGACGATTATCTCGGGATTGCAAGATAACCAAACAAAACTTTTAGTGGATTTCTACTTATTTTATTAAATATCATCTCCACCAAACAGGACAAGCTTGCATCTGTTATAGTTTTGGAGAAAAATGTGTTCATTTCATGTATGCGCGAAATGCCTTAAAAATGGCTTTAAAATGGATTTGGAGCATGGAGACGATTATCTCGGGATTGCAAGATAACCAAACAAAACTTTTAGTGGATTTCTACTTATTTTATTAAATATCATCTCCACCAAACAGGACAAGCTTGCATCTGTTATAGTTTTGGAGAAAAATGTGTTCATTTCATGTATGCGCGAAATGCCTTAAAAATGGCTTTAAAATGGATTTGGAGCATGGAGACGATTATCTCGGGATTGCAAGATAACCAAACAAAACTTTTAGTGGATTTCTACTTATTTTATTAAATATCATCTCCACCAAACAGGACAAGCTTGCATCTGTTATAGTTTTGGAGAAAAATGTGTTCATTTCATGTATGCGCGAAATGCCTTAAAAATGGCTTTAAAATGGATTTGGAGCATGGAGACGATTATCTCGGGATTGCAAGATAACCAAACAAAACTTTTAGTGGATTTCTACTTATTTTATTAAATATCATCTCCACCAAACAGGACAAGCTTGCATCTGTTATAGTTTTGGAGAAAAATGTGTTCATTTCATGTATGCGCGAAATGCCTTAAAAATGGCTTTAAAATGGATTTGGAGCATGGAGACGATTATCTCGGGATTGCAAGATAACCAAACAAAACTTTTAGTGGATTTCTACTTATTTTATTAAATATCATCTCCACCAAACAGGACAAGCTTGCATCTGTTATAGTTTTGGAGAAAAATGTGTTCATTTCATGTATGCGCGAAATGCCTTAAAAATGGCTTTAAAATGGATTTGGAGCATGGAGACGATTATCTCGGGATTGCAAGATAACCAAACAAAACTTTTAGTGGATTTCTACTTATTTTATTAAATATCATCTCCACCAAACAGGACAAGCTTGCATCTGTTATAGTTTTGGAGAAAAATGTGTTCATTTCATGTATGCGCGAAATGCCTTAAAAATGGCTTTAAAATGGATTTGGAGCATGGAGACGATTATCTCGGGATTGCAAGATAACCAAACAAAACTTTTAGTGGATTTCTACTTATTTAATTAAATATCATCTCCACCAAACAGGACAAGCTTGCATCTGTTATAGTTTTGGAGAAAAATGTGTTCATTTCATGTATGCGCGAAATGCCTTAAAAATGGCTTTAAAATGGATTTGGAGCATGGAGACGATTATCTCGGGATTGCAAGATAACCAAACAAAACTTTTAGTGGATTTCTACTTATTTTATTAAATATCATCTCCACCAAACAGGACAAGCTTGCATCTGTTATAGTTTTGGAGAAAAATGTGTTCATTTCATGTATGCGCGAAATGCCTTAAAATGGCTTTAAAATGGATTTTGAGCATGGAGACGATTATCTCGGGATTGCAAGATAACCAAACAAAACTTTTAGTGGATTTCTACTTATTTTATTAAATATCATCTCCACCAAACAGGACAAGCTTGCATCTGTTATAGTTTTGGAGAAAAATGTGTTCATTTCATGTATGCGCGAAATGCCTTAAAAATGGCTTTAAAATGGATTTGGAGCATGGAGACGATTATCTCGGGATTGCAAGATAACCAAACAAAACTTTTAGTGGATTTCTACTTATTTTATTAAATATCATCTCCACCAAACAGGACAAGCTTGCATCTGTTATAGTTTTGGAGAAAAATGTGTTCATTTCATGTATGCGCGAAATGCCTTAAAAATGGCTTTAAAATGGATTTGGAGCATGGAGACGATTATCTCGGGATTGCAAGATAACCAAACAAAACTTTTAGTGGATTTCTACTTATTTAATTAAATATCATCTCCACCAAACAGGACAAGCTTGCATCTGTTATAGTTTTGGAGAAAAATGTGTTCATTTCATGTATGCGCGAAATGCCTTAAAAATGGCTTTAAAATGGATTTGGAGCATGGAGACGATTATCTCGGGATTGCAAGATAACCAAACAAAACTTTTAGTGGATTTCTACTTATTTTATTTAATATCATCTCCACCAAACAGGACAAGCTTGCATCTGTTATAGTTTTGGAGAAAAATGTGTTCATTTCATTTATGCGCGAAATGCCTTAGAAATGGCTTTAAAATGGATTTGGAGCATGGAGACGATTATCTCGGGATTGCAAGATAACCAAACAAAACTTTTAGTGGATTTCTACTTATTTTATTAAATATCATCTCCACCAAACAGGACAAGCTTGCATCTGTTATAGTTTTGGAGAAAAATGTGTTCATTTCATGTATGCGCGAAATGCCTTAAAAATGGCTTTAAAATGGATTTGGAGCATGGAGACGATTATCTCGGGATTGCAAGATAACCAAACAAAACTTTTAGTGGATTTCTACTTATTTTATTAAATATCATCTCCACCAAACAGGACAAGCTTGCATCTGTTATAGTTTTGGAGAAAAATGTGTTCATTTCATGTATGCGCGAAATGCCTTAAAAATGGCTTTAAAATGGATTTGGAGCATGGAGACGATTATCTCGGGATTGCAAGATAACCAAACAAAACTTTTAGTGGATTTCTACTTATTTTATTAAATATCATCTCCACCAAACAGGACAAGCTTGCATCTGTTATAGTTTTGGAGAAAAATGTGTTCATTTCATGTATGCGCGAAATGCCTTAAAAAGGGCTTTAAAATGGATTTGGAGCATGGAGACGATTATCTCGGGATTGCAAGATAACCAAACAAAATTTTTGGTGGATTTCTACTTATTTTATTAAATATCATCTCCACCAAACAGGACAAGCTTGCATCTGTTATAGTTTTGGAGAAAAATGTGTTCATTTCATGTATGCGCGAAATGCCTTAAAAATGGCTTTAAAATGGATTTGGAGCATGGAGACGATTATCTCGGGATTGCAAGATAACCAAACAAAACTTTTAGTGGATTTCTACTTATTTTATTAAATATCATCTCCACCAAACAGGACAAGCTTGCATCTGTTATAGTTTTGGAGAAAAATGTGTTCATTTCATGTATGCGCGAAATGCCTTAAAAATGGCTTTAAAATGGATTTGGAGCATGGAGACGATTATCTCGGGATTGCAAGATAACCAAACAAAACTTTTAGTGGATTTCTACTTATTTTATTAAATATCATCTCCACCAAACAGGACAAGCTTGCATCTGTTATAGTTTTGGAGAAAAATGTGTTCATTTCATGTATGCGCGAAATGCCTTAAAAATGGCTTTAAAATGGATTTGGAGCATGGAGACGATTATCTCGGGATTGCAAGATAACCAAACAAAACTTTTAGTGGATTTCTACTTATTTTATTAAATATCATCTCCACCAAACAGGATAAGCTTGCATCTGTTATAGTTTTGGAGAAAAATGTGTTCATTTCATGTATGCGCGAAATGCCTTAAAAATGGCTTTAAAATGGATTTGGAGCATGGAGACGATTATCTCGGGATTGCAAGATAACCAAACAAAACTTTTAGTGGATTTCTACTTATTTTATTAAATATCATCTCCACCAAACAGGACAAGCTTGCATCTGTTATAGTTTTGGAGAAAAATGTGTTCATTTCATGTATGCGCGAAATGCCTTAAAAATGGCTTTAAAATGGATTTGGAGCATGGAGACGATTATCTCGGGATTGCAAGATAACCAAAAAAAACTTTTAGTGGATTTCTACTTATTTTATTAAATATCATCTCCACCAAACAGGACAAGCTTGCATCTGTTATAGTTTTGGAGAAAAATGTGTTCATTTCATGTATGCGCGAAATGCCTTAAAAATGGCTTTAAAATGGATTTGGAGCATGGAGACGATTATCTCGGGATTGCAAGATAACCAAACAAAACTTTTAGTGGATTTCTACTTATTTAATTAAATATCATCTCCACCAAACAGGACAAGCTTGCATCTGTTATAGTTTTGGAGAAAAATGTGTTCATTTCATGTATGCGCGAAATGCCTTAAAAATGGCTTTAAAATGGATTTGGAGCATGGAGACGATTATCTCGGGATTGCAAGATAACCAAACAAAACTTTTAGTGGATTTCTACTTATTTTATTAAATATCATCTCCACCAAACAGGACAAGCTTGCATCTGTTATAGTTTTGGAGAAAAATGTGTTCATTTCATGTATGCGCGAAATGCCTTAAAAATGGCTTTAAAATGGATTTGGAGCATGGAGACGATTATCTCGGGATTGCAAGATAACCAAACAAAACTTTTAGTGGATTTCTACTTATTTTATTAAATATCATCTCCACCAAACAGGACAAGCTTGCATCTGTTATAGTTTTGGAGAAAAATGTGTTCATTTCATGTATGCGCGAAATGCCTTAAAAATGGCTTTAAAATGGATTTGGAGCATGGAGACGATTATCTCGGGATTGCAAGATAACCAAACAAAACTTTTAGTGGATTTCTACTTATTTTATTAAATATCATCTCCACCAAACAGGACAAGCTTGCATCTGTTATAGTTTTGGAGAAAAATGTGTTCATTTCATGTATGCGCGAAATGCCTTAAAAATGGCTTTAAAATGGATTTGGAGCATGGAGACGATTATCTCGGGATTGCAAGATAACCAAACAAAACTTTTAGTGGATTTCTACTTATTTTATTAAATATCATCTCCACCAAACAGGACAAGCTTGCATCTGTTATAGTTTTGGAGAAAAATGTGTTCATTTCATGTATGCGCGAAATGCCTTAAAAATGGCTTTAAAATGGATTTGGAGCATGGAGACGATTATCTCGGGATTGCAAGATAACCAAACAAAACTTTTAGTGGATTTCTACTTATTTTATTAAATATCATCTCCACCAAACAGGACAAGCTTGCATCTGTTATAGTTTTGGAGAAAAATGTGTTCATTTCATGTATGCGCGAAATGCCTTAAAAATGGCTTTAAAATGGATTTGGAGCATGGAGACGATTATCTCGGGATTGCAAGATAACCAAACAAAACTTTTAGTGGATTTCTACTTATTTAATTAAATATCATCTCCACCAAACAGGACAAGCTTGCATCTGTTATAGTTTTGGAGAAAAATGTGTTCATTTCATGTATGCGCGAAATGCCTTAAAAATGGCTTTAAAATGGATTTGGAGCATGGAGACGATTATCTCGGGATTGCAAGATAACCAAACAAAACTTTTAGTGGATTTCTACTTATTTTATTAAATATCATCTCCACCAAACAGGACAAGCTTGCATCTGTTATAGTTTTGGAGAAAAATGTGTTCATTTCATTTATGCGCGAAATGCCTTAGAAATGGCTTTAAAATGGATTTGGAGCATGGAGACGATTATCTCGGGATTGCAAGATAACCAAACAAAACTTTTAGTGGATTTCTACTTATTTTATTAAATATCATCTCCACCAAACAGGACAAGCTTGCATCTGTTATAGTTTTGGAGAAAAATGTGTTCATTTCATGTATGCGCGAAATGCCTTAAAAATGGCTTTAAAATGGATTTGGAGCATGGAGACGATTATCTCGGGATTGCAAGATAACCAAACAAAGCTTTTAGTGGATTTCTACTTATTTTATTAAATATCATCTCCACCAAACAGGACAAGCTTGCATCTGTTATAGTTTTGGAGAAAAATGTGTTCATTTCATGTATGCGCGAAATGCCTTAAAAATGGCTTTAAAATGGATTTGGAGCATGGAGACGATTATCTCGGGATTGCAAGATAACCAAACAAAACTTTTAGTGGATTTCTACTTATTTTATTAAATATCATCTCCACCAAACAGGACAAGCTTGCATCTGTTATAGTTTTGGAGAAAAATGTGTTCATTTCATGTATGCGCGAAATGCCTTAAAAATGGCTTTAAAATGGATTTGGAGCATGGAGACGATTATCTCGGGATTGCAAGATAACCAAACAAAACTTTTAGTGGATTTCTACTTATTTTATTAAATATCATCTCCACCAAACAGGACAAGCTTGCATCTGTTATAGTTTTGGAGAAAAATGTGTTCATTTCATGTATGCGCGAAATGCCTTAAAAATGGCTTTAAAATGGATTTGGAGCATGGAGACGATTATCTCGGGATTGCAAGATAACCAAACAAAACTTTTAGTGGATTTCTACTTATTTAATTAAATATCATCTCCACCAAACAGGACAAGCTTGCATCTGTTATAGTTTTGGAGAAAAATGTGTTCATTTCATGTATGCGCGAAATGCCTTAAAAATGGCTTTAAAATGGATTTGGAGCATGGAGACGATTATCTCGGGATTGCAAGATAACCAAACAAAGCTTTTAGTGGATTTCTACTTATTTTATTAAATATCATCTCCACCAAACAGGACAAGCTTGCATCTGTTATAGTTTTGGAGAAAAATGTGTTCATTTCATGTATGCGCGAAATGCCTTAAAAATGGCTTTAAAATGGATTTGGAGCATGGAGACGATTATCTCGGGATTGCAAGATAACCAAACAAAACTTTTAGTGGATTTCTACTTATTTTATTAAATATCATCTCCACCAAACAGGACAAGCTTGCATCTGTTATAGTTTTGGAGAAAAATGTGTTCATTTCATGTATGCGCGAAATGCCTTAAAAATGGCTTTAAAATGGATTTGGAGCATGGAGACGATTATCTCGGGATTGCAAGATAACCAAACAAAACTTTTAGTGGATTTCTACTTATTTTATTAAATATCATCTCCACCAAACAGGACAAGCTTGCATCTGTTATAGTTTTGGAGAAAAATGTGTTCATTTCATGTATGCGCGAAATGCCTTAAAAATGGCTTTAAAATGGATTTGGAGCATGGAGACGATTATCTCGGGATTGCAAGATAACCAAACAAAACTTTTAGTGGATTTCTACTTATTTAATTAAATATCATCTCCACCAAACAGGACAAGCTTGCATCTGTTATAGTTTTGGAGAAAAATGTGTTCATTTCATGTATGCGCGAAATGCCTTAAAAATGGCTTTAAAATGGATTTGGAGCATGGAGACGATTATCTCGGGATTGCAAGATAACCAAACAAAACTTTTAGTGGATTTCTACTTATTTTATTAAATATCATCTCCACCAAACAGGACAAGCTTGCATCTGTTATAGTTTTGGAGAAAAATGTGTTCATTTCATTTATGCGCGAAATGCCTTAGAAATGGCTTTAAAATGGATTTGGAGCATGGAGACGATTATCTCGGGATTGCAAGATAACCAAACAAAACTTTTAGTGGATTTCTACTTATTTTATTAAATATCATCTCCACCAAACAGGACAAGCTTGCATCTGTTATAGTTTTGGAGAAAAATGTGTTCATTTCATGTATGCGCGAAATGCCTTAAAAATGGCTTTAAAATGGATTTGGAGCATGGAGACGATTATCTCGGGATTGCAAGATAACCAAACAAAACTTTTAGTGGATTTCTACTTATTTAATTAAATATCATCTCTAGTGATGAGCGAGTACTAAAAAGCTCGGGTGCTCGAAGCTCGGGCCGAGCCTCCCAAGATACTCGTGTACTCGGCCCGAGCAACGAGCCCAATGTTATCCTATGGGAGACCCGAGTATTTTTGTGAAATGACCTCCCGGCAGCATGGAGAAACCCTAAAAATGTCACAAAAGTCTCAGAAGAGTGCTCAAATGACATGGCAACAGCATGGGGAAGACCCCTTGAAGCATTTATCACTCAAAAGTCACAGCTGTGAACAATTTTGTCCGCGTTTTACGCCATTTTTACGGACTCACCAGAAAACCTTCCAAAATGACCCCAAAATGATTTTTCATGGCGGAAATGTTAAGGGCACATACCCAATAGTGAGATAGATCTGGTGTATGTTACTTTTTGAGATCAATACATGAAAGATTTTACGTGAAAACATTGTGTGGCACTCCGATGTCCCTGAGAAGAGACGTACATGAAGGCCTCTTGAGTCTAATGTGCCCATTTTGAGGAAGTGAGTCTTTGTAGTATTTTCCTTTGCCAGGGCAGTCCTAAATTGTGAGGTTCACCAATGCCCCTGCATACAGACGTGCATGAGGGCCTCAAAACATTAAGTGTCCATTGTCAGGAAGTGGGTGTATTATAGTATAGCCCTTAGGCAGGGCAGCCAAAAATTGGGAGGCTCCACATTGTCCCTGGGTAGAGACGTGCATGATGGCCTTTAAACCTGAAGTGCCCATTGTAAGGAAGTGGGTCTATTTCAGTATAGCCCTTTGCCAGGGCAGCCAAAAATTGGGAGGCTCCACATTGTCCCTGGGTAGAGACGTGCATGAGGGCCTCAAAACATTAAGTGTCCATTGTCAGGAAGTGGGTGTATTATAGTATAGCCCTTAGGCAGGGCAGCCAAAAATTGGGAGGCTCCACATTGTCCCTGGGTAGAGACGTGCATGATGGCCTTTAAACCTGAAGTGCCCATTGTAAGGAAGTGGGTCTATTTCAGTATAGCCCTTTGCCAGGGCAGCCAAAAATTGGGAGGCTCCACATTGTCCCTGGGTAGAGACGTGCATGAGGGCCTCAAAACATTAAGTGTCCATTGTCAGGAAGTGGGTGTATTATAGTATAGCCCTTAGGCAGGGCAGCCAAAAATTGGGAGGCTCCACATTGTCCCTGGGTAGAGACGTGCATGATGGCCTTTAAACCTGAAGTGCCCATTGTAAGGAAGTGGGTCTATTTCAGTATAGCCCTTTGCCAGGGCAGCCAAAAATTGGGAGGCTCCACATTGTCCCTGGGTAGAGACGTGCATGAGGGCCTCAAAACATTAAGTGTCCATTGTCAGGAAGTGGGTGTATTATAGTATAGCCCTTAGGCAGGGCAGCCAAAAATTGGGAGGCTCCACATTGTCCCTGGGTAGAGACGTGCATGAGGGCCTCAAAACATTAAGTGTCCATTGTCAGGAAGTGGGTGTATTATAGTATAGCCCTTAGGCAGGGCAGCCAAAAATTGGGAGGCTCCACATTGTCCCTGGGTAGAGACGTGCATGAGGGCCTCAAAACATTAAGTGTCCATTGTCAGGAAGTGGGTGTATTATAGTATAGCCCTTAGGCAGGGCAGCCAAAAATTGGGAGGCTCCACATTGTCCCTGGGTAGAGACGTGCATGATGGCCTTTAAACCTGAAGTGCCCATTGTAAGGAAGTGGGTCTATTTCAGTATAGCCCTTTGCCAGGGCAGCCAAAAATTGGGAGGCTCCACATTGTCCCTGGGTAGAGACGTGCATGAGGGCCTCAAAACATTAAGTGTCCATTGTCAGGAAGTGGGTGTATTATAGTATAGCCCTTAGGCAGGGCAGCCAAAAATTGGGAGGCTCCACATTGTCCCTGGGTAGAGACGTGCATGAGGGCCTCAAAACATTAAGTGTCCATTGTCAGGAAGTGGGTGTATTATAGTATAGCCCTTAGGCAGGGCAGCCAAAAATTGGGAGGCTCCACATTGTCCCTGGGTAGAGACGTGCATGAGGGCCTCAAAACATTAAGTGTCCATTGTCAGGAAGTGGGTGTATTATAGTATAGCCCTTAGGCAGGGCAGCCAAAAATTGGGAGGCTCCACATTGTCCCTGGGTAGAGACGTGCATGATGGCCTTTAAACCTGAAGTGCCCATTGTAAGGAAGTGGGTCTATTTCAGTATAGCCCTTTGCCAGGGCAGCCAAAAATTGGGAGGCTCCACATTGTCCCTGGGTAGAGACGTGCATGAGGGCCTCAAAACATTAAGTGTCCATTGTCAGGAAGTGGGTGTATTATAGTATAGCCCTTAGGCAGGGCAGCCAAAAATTGGGAGGCTCCACATTGTCCCTGGGTAGAGACGTGCATGATGGCCTTTAAACCTGAAGTGCCCATTGTAAGGAAGTGGGTCTATTTCAGTATAGCCCTTTGCCAGGGCAGCCAAAAATTGGGAGGCTCCACATTGTCCCTGGGTAGAGACGTGCATGAGGGCCTCAAAACATTAAGTGTCCATTTTAAGGAAGTGGGTGTATTTCAGTATAGCCCTTAGGCAGGGCAGCCAAAAATTGGGAGGCTCCACGTTGTCCCTGGGTAGAGACGTGCATGAGGGCCTCAAAACATTGTTCCCATTGCAAAGGAGCGGGTCTCCTGTCGTTGTAATGTCCATTCTGCAAAGAATGGGCGAAAAAATTTACCACTGGGGGTATACCTGAAACAAAGACCTAACTATTGTAACGGTCATCATGATGGCGCATGAGGAGAAGGAGGAGCAGTCCAGCGATTATCCAAAGTCGAGAAGTGTACCCATGGGTGAGTGGAGGTACATGGCAAACTTTAAATTCCGCTCTCATTTGCTGGTGGTGTGGTGAAGTCTGGCCCAATCCAACCCTTGTTCATCTTTATCAGAGTCAGCCTGTCAGCATTTTCAGTTGACAGGCGGGTGCGTTTATCTGTAATGATTCCACCTGCGGCACTAAAAACACGCTCTGACAAAACGCTAGCAGCAGGGCAGGCCAGGACTTCCAAGGCGTAGAGAGCCAATTCATGCCACGTGTCCAGCTTGGATACCCAATAATTGTAAGGCACAGAGGAATGTCGGAGTACAGTTGTTCGATCTGCAAGGTACTCCTTCAGCATCTGGGCAAACTTAGGATTTCTTGTGGCACTACCCCGCACCTCAGGGGCTGTGGTACGTGAGGGGCTGAGAAAACTGTCCCACATCTTAAAGACTGTTCCCCTACCTCTGGCGGATTGGACTTGTGCCTCTCTCGGCTGTACGCCTCGGTTGTCCACTGATTCCTGACCTATGCCGCTAGCGTTTTGTGAGGGGAATGCTTTGCCTACTTCCGTGAGTATGGCCTTCCGAAACTGCTGCATTTTGGTTGACCTCTCATCCACGGGAATAAGAGACAAAAAGTTCTCCTTGTAGCGTGGGTCTAACAGTGTTACCAACCAGTAATGATTGTCGGCCAAGATGTTCTTAACGCGAGGGTCACGAGACAGGCAGCTTACCATAAAGTCAGCCATGTGCGCCAGACTCTTAACAGCCAGGACTTCAGTAGCCTGACCAACAAGATGACTGAACATGCTGTCCTCCTCCTCCTCCTCCTCCTCCTCCTCATCTACCCTGTCCTCTGGCCAGCCACGCTGAATCGAGGATATGACTGGTGTGCATGTCATATCCTCAATTTGGCCGGAGAGTTGCTCCATGTCTTCATCCTCCTCCTCGTCATAGTCCTCCACTGCACGTTGTGATGAGACGAGGCTGGGCTGTGTGTTATCACCCACACCCACTACTGTTTCTTGCTGCAACTCATCGCGCTCCGCCTGCAATGCATCATGTTTGTTTTTCAAAAGGGACCGTTTTAGAAGGCAGAGTAGCGGTATGGTGACGCTAATAATGGCGTCATCACCACTCACCATCTTGGTGGAGTCCTCAAAGTTTTGGAGGATGGTACATAGGTCTGACATCCATCTCCACTCCTCAGGTGTTATGTGTGGAGTTTGACCCATTTCCCGACGGCTTAGGTGATGCAGGTACTCAACAACTGCCCTCTTCTGCTCACATATCCTGACCAACATGTGCAGAGTTGAATTCCAACGCGTGGGGACATCACACACCAGTCTGTGAGCCGGAAGATGCAAACGGCGCTGAAAGCCGGCAAGGCCGGCTGAAGCAGTAGGTGACTTTCGAAAATGTGCAGACAGGCGGCGAACTTTTACCAGCAGATCAGACAGCTCTGGGTATGACTTTATAAACCGCTGAACCACGAGGTTGAGCACATGGGCCACGCATGGAACATGTGTCAGCTGGCCTCGCCTCAAAGCCGCCACCAGGTTCCGGCCATTGTCACAAACGACCTTTCCTGGCTTTAGGTTCAGAGGTGTGAGCCAGTGATCTGCCTGCTGTTTCAGAGCTGTCCACAGCTCTTCTGCATTGTGGGGTTTGTCACCTATGCAGATTAGCTTCAGCACAGCCTGTTGCCGCTTCGCCGAGGCAGTGCTGCAGTGCTTCCAGCTTGTGACTGGTGTGGAGGGCACAGTGGATGAGGATGCGCAGGAGGAGGAGGAGGCTGAAGAGCATGACATTCCGGAGCTGTAGAGTGTGGGTGAAACACTGACTGAGGTAGGGCCTGCAAACCTTGGTGTGGGAAGGACGTGTTCCGTCCCTCGCTCAGACTGGGTCCCAGCTTCCACAATATTAACCCAGTGTGCCGTCAACGAGATGTAGCGGCCTTGCCCACAAGCACTTGTCCACGTGTCTGTGGTTAGGTGGACTTTGGGTGAAACAGCGTTGTTCAGGGCACGTGTGATGTTTTGTGACACGTGGTTATGCAACGCGGGGACGGCACACCGGGAGAAATAGTGGCGGCTGGGGACCGAGTAACGTGGGACAGCTGCCGCCATCAGGTCACGGAATGCTTCTGTCTCCACCAGCCTAAAAGGCAACATTTCCAGCGCAAGCAGTCGCGAAATGTTAGCATTTAGAACTGTGGCATGTGGGGTGTTGGCAGTGTATTTGCGCCTGCGTTCAAAGGTTTGCTGAATGGATAACTGAACGCTGCGCTGGGACAAGGACGTGCTTGATGATGGTGTTCTTTCTGCGTAGGCAACTGCAGGTGCAGGAGTGGAGGAGGCTTGTTCGCAGGCAGCATGGACAGAGGATTGGCTCGCATGCACAACCAGCGAAGACGTAGCAGTGACATCAGCAAGCACTGCTCCTCGACTCTGTTGTACTTCCCACAAAGTCGGGTGCTTGGCTGACATGTGCCTGATCATGCTGGTGGTGGTCAGGCTGCTAGTTTTGGTACCCCTGCTGATGCTGGCACGGCAGGTGTTGCAAATGGCCTTTTTTGAATCATCTGGATCCAACTTAAAAAACTGCCAGACTCGTGAAGACCTAACATTTGTACAGGCACCTTGTGTCGTCGTGTTGTTACGGGGAACGGTTGCCTGACTTCTGCCTGGGACCACCACCCTGCTTCTTACTGCCTGTTGTGATGCTACGCCTCCCTCCCCCTGTGCACTGCTGTCCTCGCTCTGCATATCCTCCTGCCAGGTTGGGTCAGTTACTGGATCATCCACCACGTCGTCTTCCTCTTCCGCACCCTGCTCCTCCTCCTGACTTGCTGACAATTGTGTCTCATCATCGTCCACCACTTGTTGAGACACGTTGCCAACTTCGTGAGAACGTGGCTGCTCAAATATTTGGCTATCTGTACAGACGATCTCCTCATGACCCACTTCAATATGAGCTGGCGAGAGGCCAGAATGTGTGAATGGAAACGTGAACAGCTCTTCCGAGTGTCCAAGTGTGGGATCATTAATGTCCGAGGAGGACGTGTACTCAGCCTGGTGGTAGGAAGGAGGATCAGGTTCAGAAATGTGCGGTGCAGTATCACGGCTACTGACACTTGACCGTGTGGAAGACAGAGTGTTTGTGGTGGTGCCAATCTGACTGGAAGCATTATCCGCTATCCAACTAACAACCTGTTGACACTGGTCTTGGTTCAAGAGCGGTGTACTGCTGCGGTCCCCAAGAATTTGGGACAGGACGTGCGAGCGACTAGATGTGGCCCTTTGTTGTGGCGAAATTAGAGCTTGCCCACGACCTCGGCCTCTGCCTGCACCACCATCACGTCCACTTCCTTGTTCCTTGCCAATGCCCTTGCGCATTTTGCAATGCTGTGCACTGCTGACGTGTATATTCACTACTTGTGCGTTATATCAAAGTTTCTGGAAATTGCACACCAGTGCACCTGTACGCTGCCACCAACAGGCACACACGTGCGGTTTTAAAAACCAAGCACGGACGCAATAATAACCTAACACAGGTTTTAGGAGCAAAAATTAAGAACTCTGACACTATCAGCCACTGCTGACTGACGTGTATTATACACTACACTTGTGCGTTATATAATAGTTTGGTAAACGCACACCAGTGCACCTGTACGCTGCCACCAACAGGCACACACGTGCGGTTTTAAAAACCAAGCACGGACGCAATAATAACCTAACACAGGTTTTAGGAGCAAAAATTAAGAACTCTGACACTATCAGCCACTGCTGACTGACGTGTATTATACACTACACTTGTGCGTTATATAATAGTTTGGTAAACGCACACCAGTGCACCTGTACGCTGCCACCAACAGGCACACACGTGCGGTTTTAAAAACCAAGCACGGACGCAATAATAACCTAACACAGGTTTTAGGAGCAAAAATTAAGAACTCTGACACTATCAGCCACTGCTGACTGACGTGTATTATACACTACACTTGTGCGTTATATAATAGTTTGGTAAACGCACACCAGTGCACCTGTACGCTGCCACCAACAGGCACACACGTGCGGTTTTAAAAACCAAGCACGGACGCAATAATAACCTAACACAGGTTTTAGGAGCAAAAATTAAGAACTCTGACACTATCAGCCACTGCTGACTGACGTGTATTATACACTACACTTGTGCGTTATATAATAGTTTGGTAAACGCACACCAGTGCACCTGTACGCTGCCACCAACAGGCACACACGTGCGGTTTTAAAAACCAAGCACGGACGCAATAATAACCTAACACAGGTTTTAGGAGCAAAAATTAAGAACTCTGACACTATCAGCCACTGCTGACTGACGTGTATTATACACTACACTTGTGCGTTATATAATAGTTTGGTAAACGCACACCAGTGCACCTGTACGCTGCCACCAACAGGCACACACGTGCGGTTTTAAAAACCAAGCACGGACGCAATAATAACCTAACACAGGTTTTAGGAGCAAAAATTAAGAACTCTGACACTATCAGCCACTGCTGACTGACGTGTATTATACACTACACTTGTGCGTTATATAATAGTTTGGTAAACGCACACCAGTGCACCTGTACGCTGCCACCAACAGGCACACACGTGCGGTTTTAAAAACCAAGCACGGACGCAATAATAACCTAACACAGGTTTTAGGAGCAAAAATTAAGAACTCTGACACTATCAGCCACTGCTGACTGACGTGTATTATACACTACACTTGTGCGTTATATAATAGTTTGGTAAACGCACACCAGTGCACCTGTACGCTGCCACCAACAGGCACACACGTGCGGTTTTAAAAACCAAGCACGGACGCAATAATAACCTAACACAGGTTTTAGGAGCAAAAATTAAGAACTCTGACACTATCAGCCACTGCTGACTGACGTGTATTATACACTACACTTGTGCGTTATATAATAGTTTGGTAAACGCACACCAGTGCACCTGTACGCTGCCACCAACAGGCACACACGTGCGGTTTTAAAAACCAAGCACGGACGCAATAATAACCTAACACAGGTTTTAGGAGCAAAAATTAAGAACTCTGACACTATCAGCCACTGCTGACTGACGTGTATTATACACTACACTTGTGCGTTATATAATAGTTTGGTAAACGCACACCAGTGCACCTGTACGCTGCCACCAACAGGCACACACGTGCGGTTTTAAAAACCAAGCACGGACGCAATAATAACCTAACACAGGTTTTAGGAGCAAAAATTAAGAACTCTGACACTATCAGCCACTGCTGACTGACGTGTATTATACACTACACTTGTGCGTTATATAATAGTTTGGTAAACGCACACCAGTGCACCTGTACGCTGCCACCAACAGGCACACACGTGCGGTTTTAAAAACCAAGCACGGACGCAATAATAACCTAACACAGGTTTTAGGAGCAAAAATTAAGAACTCTGACACTATCAGCCACTGCTGACTGACGTGTATTATACACTACACTTGTGCGTTATATAATAGTTTGGTAAACGCACACCAGTGCACCTGTACGCTGCCACCAACAGGCACACACGTGCGGTTTTAAAAACCAAGCACGGACGCAATAATAACCTAACACAGGTTTTAGGAGCAAAAATTAAGAACTCTGACACTATCAGCCACTGCTGACTGACGTGTATTATACACTACACTTGTGCGTTATATAATAGTTTGGTAAACGCACACCAGTGCACCTGTACGCTGCCACCAACAGGCACACACGTGCGGTTTTAAAAACCAAGCACGGACGCAATAATAACCTAACACAGGTTTTAGGAGCAAAAATTAAGAACTCTGACACTATCAGCCACTGCTGACTGACGTGTATTATACACTACACTTGTGCGTTATATAATAGTTTGGTAAACGCACACCAGT
Organism: Anomaloglossus baeobatrachus; assembly: GCF_048569485.1. NCBI lineage: Eukaryota > Metazoa > Chordata > Amphibia > Anura > Aromobatidae > Anomaloglossus > Anomaloglossus baeobatrachus. Next base: position 23,795 of record NW_027443063.1, read on the forward strand.
GCACCTGTACGCTGCCACCAACAGGCACACACGTGCGGTTTTAAAAACCAAGCACGGACGCAATAATAACCTAACACAGGTTTTAGGAGCAAAAATTAAGAACTCTGACACTATCAGCCACTGCTGACTGACGTGTATTATACACTACACTTGTGCGTTATATAATAGTTTGGTAAACGCACACCAGTGCACCTGTACGCTGCCACCAACAGGCACACACGTGCGGTTTTAAAAACCAAGCACGGACGCAATAATAACCTAACACAGGTTTTAGGAGCAAAAATTAAGAACTCTGACACTATCAGCCACTGCTGACTGACGTGTATTATACACTACACTTGTGCGTTATATAATAGTTTGGTAAACGCACACCAGTGCACCTGTACGCTGCCACCAACAGGCACACACGTGCGGTTTTAAAAACCAAGCACGGACGCAATAATAACCTAACACAGGTTTTAGGAGCAAAAATTAAGAACTCTGACACTATCAGCCACTGCTGACTGACGTGTATTATACACTACACTTGTGCGTTATATAATAGTTTGGTAAACGCACACCAGTGCACCTGTACGCTGCCACCAACAGGCACACACGTGCGGTTTTAAAAACCAAGCACGGACGCAATAATAACCTACTAACAGGTTTTTTTGGGGAGCGACAATTACAGTACAGACAAGTCAGACACTATCTGGACTGTTTTACACTGTGTACACCAGCCCCAGATATGAAGGCTGGTATACGGTCACCACTACCCTGCCTGCCTGCCTGCCTGTATACTGCTACAATAGTCCTGACAAGGACTCTTTTGGTCACTAGCCTGTATTCAGACCTGGCTATACCCTGCCTGTATATAGCAACAATAGTCCTGAGAAGGACTCTGCTACTGTACTCCGACCTGGCTATACCCTGCCTGCCTGTATACAACTAGAATAGTCCTGAGAAGGACTTTTGGTCACACTGTTTGCAGCCCTGCAACTGAAAAAGCTATAAAGGGCCGCAAAGCTTTCCCTGAATCAGCGACACTCTCCCTACACTCACTGTCAGAATAGCTGTGAGCAGAGCACAGCGCGCCGGCCGATATAAAGGCTCGGTGACGCTGTGCAGGCCGGCCAATCACTGCAATTCCACAACTAACAGGGCTGTGGCATTGCAGTGGTCTGCCAGCCAATCCCTGCATGAGGGCTGGCTCTCAAAAGAGCGCCAACATGCAGAAATGAAGACCACGAGTAAAGCACGAGTATCGCGAGATTACTCGGTCCCCGCCGAGCAGCCCGAGTACAGTGATACTCGTGCGAGTACCGAGTAGTGACAAGCATGCTCGCTCATCACTAATCATCTCCACCAAACAGGACAAGCTTGCATCTGTTATAGTTTTGGAGAAAAATGTGTTCATTTCATTTATGCGCGAAATGCCTTAGAAATGGCTTTAAAATGGATTTGGAGCATGGAGACGATTATCTCGGGATTGCAAGATAACCAAACAAAACTTTTAGTGGATTTCTACTTATTTTATTAAATATCATCTCCACCAAACAGGACAAGCTTGCATCTGTTATAGTTTTGGAGAAAAATGTGTTCATTTCATGTATGCGCGAAATGCCTTAAAAATGGCTTTAAAATGGATTTGGAGCATGGAGACGATTATCTCGGGATTGCAAGATAACCAAACAAAACTTTTAGTGGATTTCTACTTATTTTATTAAATATCATCTCCACCAAACAGGACAAGCTTGCATCTGTTATAGTTTTGGAGAAAAATGTGTTCATTTCATTTATGCGCGAAATGCCTTAGAAATGGCTTTAAAATGGATTTGGAGCATGGAGACGATTATCTCGGGATTGCAAGATAACCAAACAAAACTTTTAGTGGATTTCTACTTATTTTATTAAATATCATCTCCACCAAACAGGACAAGCTTGCATCTGTTATAGTTTTGGAGAAAAATGTGTTCATTTCATGTATGCGCGAAATGCCTTAAAAATGGCTTTAAAATGGATTTGGAGCATGGAGACGATTATCTCGGGATTGCAAGATAACCAAACAAAACTTTTAGTGGATTTCTACTTATTTTATTAAATATCATCTCCACCAAACAGGACAAGCTTGCATCTGTTATAGTTTTGGAGAAAAATGTGTTCATTTCATGTATGCGCGAAATGCCTTAAAAATGGCTTTAAAATGGATTTGGAGCATGGAGACGATTATCTCGGGATTGCAAGATAACCAAACAAAACTTTTAGTGGATTTCTACTTATTTTATTAAATATCATCTCCACCAAACAGGACAAGCTTGCATCTGTTATAGTTTTGGAGAAAAATGTGTTCATTTCATGTATGCGCGAAATGCCTTAAAAATGGCTTTAAAATGGATTTGGAGCATGGAGACGATTATCTCGGGATTGCAAGATAACCAAACAAAACTTTTAGTGGATTTCTACTTATTTTATTAAATATCATCTCCACCAAACAGGACAAGCTTGCATCTGTTATAGTTTTGGAGAAAAATGTGTTCATTTCATGTATGCGCGAAATGCCTTAAAAATGGCTTTAAAATGGATTTGGAGCATGGAGACGATTATCTCGGGATTGCAAGATAACCAAAAAAAACTTTTAGTGGATTTCTACTTATTTTATTAAATATCATCTCCACCAAACAGGACAAGCTTGCATCTGTTATAGTTTTGGAGAAAAATGTGTTCATTTCATGTATGCGCGAAATGCCTTAAAAATGGCTTTAAAATGGATTTGGAGCATGGAGACGATTATCTCGGGATTGCAAGATAACCAAACAAAACTTTTAGTGGATTTCTACTTATTTAATTAAATATCATCTCCACCAAACAGGACAAGCTTGCATCTGTTATAGTTTTGGAGAAAAATGTGTTCATTTCATGTATGCGCGAAATGCCTTAAAAATGGCTTTAAAATGGATTTGGAGCATGGAGACGATTATCTCGGGATTGCAAGATAACCAAACAAAACTTTTAGTGGATTTCTACTTATTTTATTAAATATCATCTCCACCAAACAGGACAAGCTTGCATCTGTTATAGTTTTGGAGAAAAATGTGTTCATTTCATGTATGCGCGAAATGCCTTAAAAATGGCTTTAAAATGGATTTGGAGCATGGAGACGATTATCTCGGGATTGCAAGATAACCAAACAAAACTTTTAGTGGATTTCTACTTATTTTATTAAATATCATCTCCACCAAACAGGACAAGCTTGCATCTGTTATAGTTTTGGAGAAAAATGTGTTCATTTCATGTATGCGCGAAATGCCTTAAAAATGGCTTTAAAATGGATTTGGAGCATGGAGACGATTATCTGGGGATTGCAAGATAACCAAACAAAACTTTTAGTGGATTTCTACTTATTTTATTAAATATCATCTCCACCAAACAGGACAAGCTTGCATCTGTTATAGTTTTGGAGAAAAATGTGTTCATTTCATGTATGCGCGAAATGCCTTAAAATGGCTTTAAAATGGATTTGGAGCATGGAGACGATTATCTCGGGATTGCAAGATAACCAAACAAAACTTTTAGTGGATTTCTACTTATTTTATTAAATATCATCTCCACCAAACAGGACAAGCTTGCATCTGTTATAGTTTTGGAGAAAAATGTGTTCATTTCATGTATGCGCGAAATGCCTTAAAAATGGCTTTAAAATGGATTTGGAGCATGGAGACGATTATCTCGGGATTGCAAGATAACCAAACAAAACTTTTAGTGGATTTCTACTTATTTTATTAAATATCATCTCCACCAAACAGGACAAGCTTGCATCTGTTATAGTTTTGGAGAAAAATGTGTTCATTTCATGTATGCGCGAAATGCCTTAAAAATGGCTTTAAAATGGATTTGGAGCATGGAGACGATTATCTCGGGATTGCAAGATAACCAAACAAAACTTTTAGTGGATTTCTACTTATTTTATTAAATATCATCTCCACCAAACAGGACAAGCTTGCATCTGTTATAGTTTTGGAGAAAAATGTGTTCATTTCATGTATGCGCGAAATGCCTTAAAAATGGCTTTAAAATGGATTTGGAGCATGGAGACGATTATCTCGGGATTGCAAGATAACCAAACAAAACTTTTAGTGGATTTCTACTTATTTTATTAAATATCATCTCCACCAAACAGGACAAGCTTGCATCTGTTATAGTTTTGGAGAAAAATGTGTTCATTTCATGTATGCGCGAAATGCCTTAAAAATGGCTTTAAAATGGATTTGGAGCATGGAGACGATTATCTCGGGATTGCAAGATAACCAAACAAAACTTTTAGTGGATTTCTACTTATTTAATTAAATATCATCTCCACCAAACAGGACAAGCTTGCATCTGTTATAGTTTTGGAGAAAAATGTGTTCATTTCATGTATGCGCGAAATGCCTTAAAAATGGCTTTAAAATGGATTTGGAGCATGGAGACGATTATCTCGGGATTGCAAGATAACCAAACAAAACTTTTAGTGGATTTCTACTTATTTTATTAAATATCATCTCCACCAAACAGGACAAGTTTGCATCTGTTATAGTTTTGGAGAAAAATGTGTTCATTTCATTTATGCGCGAAATGCCTTAGAAATGGCTTTAAAATGGATTTGGAGCATGGAGACGATTATCTCGGGATTGCAAGATAACCAAACAAAACTTTTAGTGGATTTCTACTTATTTTATTAAATATCATCTCCACCAAACAGGACAAGCTTGCATCTGTTATAGTTTTGGAGAAAAATGTGTTCATTTCATGTATGCGCGAAATGCCTTAAAAATGGCTTTAAAATGGATTTGGAGCATGGAGACGATTATCTCGGGATTGCAAGATAACCAAACAAAGCTTTTAGTGGATTTCTACTTATTTTAATAAATATCATCTCCACCAAACAGGACAAGCTTGCATCTGTTATAGTTTTGGAGAAAAATGTGTTCATTTCATGTATGCGCGAAATGCCTTAAAAATGGCTTTAAAATGGATTTGGAGCATGGAGACGATTATCTCGGGATTGCAAGATAACCAAACAAAACTTTTAGTGGATTTCTACTTATTTTATTAAATATCATCTCCACCAAACAGGACAAGCTTGCATCTGTTATAGTTTTGGAGAAAAATGTGTTCATTTCATGTATGCGCGAAATGCCTTAAAAATGGCTTTAAAATGGATTTGGAGCATGGAGACGATTATCTCGGGATTGCAAGATAACCAAACAAAACTTTTAGTGGATTTCTACTTATTTTATTAAATATCATCTCCACCAAACAGGACAAGCTTGCATCTGTTATAGTTTTGGAGAAAAATGTGTTCATTTCATGTATGCGCGAAATGCCTTAAAAATGGCTTTAAAATGGATTTGGAGCATGGAGACGATTATCTCGGGATTGCAAGATAACCAAACAAAACTTTTAGTGGATTTCTACTTATTTTATTAAATATCATCTCCACCAAACAGGACAAGCTTGCATCTGTTATAGTTTTGGAGAAAAATGTGTTCATTTCATGTATGCGCGAAATGCCTTAAAAATGGCTTTAAAATGGATTTGGAGCATGGAGACGATTATCTCGGGATTGCAAGATAACCAAACAAAACTTTTAGTGGATTTCTACTTATTTAATTAAATATCATCTCCACCAAACAGGACAAGCTTGCATCTGTTATAGTTTTGGAGAAAAATGTGTTCATTTCATGTATGCGCGAAATGCCTTAAAAATGGCTTTAAAATGGATTTGGAGCATGGAGACGATTATCTCGGGATTGCAAGATAACCAAACAAAACTTTTAGTGGATTTCTACTTATTTTATTAAATATCATCTCCACCAAAAAGGACAAGCTTGCATCTGTTATAGTTTTGGAGAAAAATGTGTTCATTTCATTTATGCGCGAAATGCCTTAGAAATGGCTTTAAAATGGATTTGGAGCATGGAGACGATTATCTCGGGATTGCAAGATAACCAAACAAAACTTTTAGTGGATTTCTACTTATTTTATTAAATATCATCTCCACCAAACAGGACAAGCTTGCATCTGTTATAGTTTTGGAGAAAAATGTGTTCATTTCATGTATGCGCGAAATGCCTTAAAAATGGCTTTAAAATGGATTTGGAGCATGGAGACGATTATCTCGGGATTGCAAGATAACCAAACAAAACTTTTAGTGGATTTCTACTTATTTTATTAAATATCATCTCCACCAAACAGGACAAGCTTGCATCTGTTATAGTTTTGGAGAAAAATGTGTTCATTTCATTTATGCGCGAAATGCCTTAGAAATGGCTTTAAAATGGATTTGGAGCATGGAGACGATTATCTCGGGATTGCAAGATAACCAAACAAAACTTTTAGTGGATTTCTACTTATTTTATTAAATATCATCTCCACCAAACAGGACAAGCTTGCATCTGTTATAGTTTTGGAGAAAAATGTGTTCATTTCATGTATGCGCGAAATGCCTTAAAAATGGCTTTAAAATGGATTTGGAGCATGGAGACGATTATCTCGGGATTGCAAGATAACCAAACAAAACTTTTAGTGGATTTCTACTTATTTTATTAAATATCATCTCCACCAAACAGGACAAGCTTGCATCTGTTATAGTTTTGGAGAAAAATGTGTTCATTTCATGTATGCGCGAAATGCCTTAAAAATGGCTTTAAAATGGATTTGGAGCATGGAGACGATTATCTCGGGATTGCAAGATAACCAAACAAAACTTTTAGTGGATTTCTACTTATTTAATTAAATATCATCTCCACCAAACAGGACAAGCTTGCATCTGTTATAGTTTTGGAGAAAAATGTGTTCATTTCATTTATGCGCGAAATGCCTTAGAAATGGCTTTAAAATGGATTTGGAGCATGGAGACGATTATCTCGGGATTGCAAGATAACCAAACAAAACTTTTAGTGGATTTCTACTTATTTTATTAAATATCATCTCCACCAAACAGGACAAGCTTGCATCTGTTATAGTTTTGGAGAAAAATGTGTTCATTTCATGTATGCGCGAAATGCCTTAAAAATGGCTTTAAAATGGATTTGGAGCATGGAGACGATTATCTCGGGATTGCAAGATAACCAAACAAAACTTTTAGTGGATTTCTACTTATTTAATTAAATATCATCTCCACCAAACAGGACAAGCTTGCATCTGTTATAGTTTTGGAGAAAAATGTGTTCATTTCATTTATGCGCGAAATGCCTTAGAAATGGCTTTAAAATGGATTTGGAGCATGGAGACGATTATCTCGGGATTGCAAGATAACCAAACAAAACTTTTAGTGGATTTCTACTTATTTTATTAAATATCATCTCCACCAAACAGGACAAGCTTGCATCTGTTATAGTTTTGGAGAAAAATGTGTTCATTTCATGTATGCGCGAAATGCCTTAAAAATGGCTTTAAAATGGATTTGGAGCATGGAGACGATTATCTCGGGATTGCAAGATAACCAAACAAAACTTTTAGTGGATTTCTACTTATTTTATTAAATATCATCTCCACCAAACAGGACAAGCTTGCATCTGTTATAGTTTTGGAGAAAAATGTGTTCATTTCATTTATGCGCGAAATGCCTTAGAAATGGCTTTAAAATGGATTTGGAGCATGAAGACGATTATCTCGGGATTGCAAGATAACCAAACAAAACTTTTAGTGGATTTCTACTTATTTTATTAAATATCATCTCCACCAAACAGGACAAGCTTGCATCTGTTATAGTTTTGGAGAAAAATGTGTTCATTTCATGTATGCGCGAAATGCCTTAAAAATGGCTTTAAAATGGATTTGGAGCATGGAGACGATTATCTCGGGATTGCAAGATAACCAAACAAAACTTTTAGTGGATTTCTAATTATTTAATTAAATATCATCTCCACCAAACAGGACAAGCTTGCATCTGTTATAGTTTTGGAGAAAAATGTGTTCATTTCATTTATGCGCGAAATGCCTTAGAAATGGCTTTAAAATGGATTTGGAGCATGGAGACGATTATCTCGGGATTGCAAGATAACCAAACAAAACTTTTAGTGGATTTCTACTTATTTTATTAAATATCATCTCCACCAAACAGGACAAGCTTGCATCTGTTATAGTTTTGGAGAAAAATGTGTTCATTTCATGTATGCGCGAAATGCCTTACAAATGGCTTTAAAATGGATTTGGAGCATGGAGACGATTATCTCGGGATTGCAAGATAACCAAACAAAACTTTTAGTGGATTTCTACTTATTTTATTAAATATCTCCACCAAACAGGACAAGCTTGCATCTGTTATAGTTTTGGAGAAAAATGTGTTCATTTCATTTATGCGCGAAATGCCTTAGAAATGGCTTTAAAATGGATTTGGAGCATGGAGACGATTATCTCGGGATTGCAAGATAACCAAACAAAACTTTTAGTGGATTTCTACTTATTTTATTAAATATCATCTCCACCAAACAGGACAAGCTTGCATCTGTTATAGTTTTGGAGAAAAATGTGTTCATTTCATGTATGCGCGAAATGCCTTAAAAATGGCTTTAAAATGGATTTGGAGCATGGAGACGATTATCTCGGGATTGCAAGATAACCAAACAAAACTTTTAGTGGATTTCTACTTATTTTATTAAATATCATCTCCACCAAACAGGACAAGCTTGCATCTGTTATAGTTTTGGAGAAAAATGTGTTCATTTCATGTATGCGCGAAATGCCTTAAAAATGGCTTTAAAATGGATTTGGAGCATGGAGACGATTATCTCGGGATTGCAAGATAACCAAACAAAACTTTTAGTGGATTTCTACTTATTTAATTAAATATCATCTCCACCAAACAGGACAAGCTTGCATCTGTTATAGTTTTGGAGAAAAATGTGTTCATTTCATGTATGCGCGAAATGCCTTAAAAATGGCTTTAAAATGGATTTGGAGCATGGAGACGATTATCTCGGGATTGCAAGATAACCAAACAAAACTTTTAGTGGATTTCTACTTATTTAATTAAATATCATCTCCACCAAACAGGACAAGCTTGCAACTGTTATAGTTTTGGAGAAAAATGTGTTCACTTCATTTATGCGCGAAATGCCTTAGAAATGGCTTTAAAATGGATTTGGAGCATGGAGACGATTATCTCGGGATTGCAAGATAACCAAACAAAACTTTTAGTGGATTTCTACTTATTTTATTAAATATCATCTCCACCAAACAGGACAAGCTTGCATCTGTTATAGTTTTGGAGAAAAATGTGTTCATTTCATTTATGCGCGAAATGCCTTAGAAATGGCTTTAAAATGGATTTGGAGCATGGAGACGATTATCTCGGGATTGCAAGATAACCAAACAAAACTTTTAGTGGATTTCTACTTATTTTATTAAATATCATCTCCACCAAACAGGACAAGCTTGCATCTGTTATAGTTTTGGAGAAAAATGTGTTCATTTCATGTATGCGCGAAATGCCTTAAAAATGGCTTTAAAATGGATTTGGAGCATGGAGACGATTATCTCGGGATTGCAAGATAACCAAACAAAACTTTTAGTGGATTTCTACTTATTTTATTAAATATCATCTCCACCAAACAGGACAAGCTTGCATCTGTTATAGTTTTGGAGAAAAATGTGTTCATTTCATGTATGCGCGAAATGCCTTAAAAATGGCTTTAAAATGGATTTGGAGCATGGAGACGATTATCTCGGGATTGCAAGATAACCAAACAAAACTTTTAGTGGATTTCTACTTATTTTATTAAATATCATCTCCACCAAACAGGACAAGCTTGCATCTGTTATAGTTTTGGAGAAAAATGTGTTCATTTCATGTATGCGCGAAATGCCTTAAAAATGGCTTTAAAATGGATTTGGAGCATGGAGACGATTATCTCGGGATTGCAAGATAACCAAACAAAACTTTTAGTGGATTTCTACTTATTTAATTAAATATCATCTCCACCAAACAGGACAAGCTTGCATCTGTTATAGTTTTGGAGAAAAATGTGTTCATTTCATGTATGCGCGAAATGCCTTAAAAATGGCTTTAAAATGGATTTGGAGCATGGAGACGATTATCTCGGGATTGCAAGATAACCAAACAAAACTTTTAGTGGATTTCTACTTATTTAATTAAATATCATCTCCACCAAACAGGACAAGCTTGCATCTGTTATAGTTTTGGAGAAAAATGTGTTCATTTCATTTATGCGCGAAATGCCTTAAAAATGGCTTTAAAATGGATTTGGAGCATGGAGACGATTATCTCGGGATTGCAAGATAACCAAACAAAACTTTTAGTGGATTTCTACTTATTTTATTAAATATCATCTCCACCAAACAGGACAAGCTTGCATCTGTTATAGTTTTGGAGAAAAATGTGTTCATTTCATGTATGCGCGAAATGCCTTAAAAATGGCTTTAGAATGGATTTGGAGCATGGAGACGATTATCTCGGGATTGCAAGATAACCAAACAAAACTTTTAGTGGATTTCTACTTATTTTATTAAATATCATCTCCACCAAACAGGACAAGCTTGCATCTGTTATAGTTTTGGAGAAAAATGTGTTCATTTCATGTATGCGCGAAATGCCTTAAAAATGGCTTTAAAATGGATTTGGAGCATGGAGACGATTATCTCGGGATTGCAAGATAACCAAACAAAACTTTTAGTGGATTTCTACTTATTTTATTAAATATCATCTCCACCAAACAGGACAAGCTTGCATCTGTTATAGTTTTGGAGAAAAATGTGTTCATTTCATTTATGCGCGAAATGCCTTAGAAATGGCTTTAAAATGGATTTGGAGCATGGAGACGATTATCTCGGGATTGCAAGATAACCAAACAAAACTTTTAGTGGATTTCTACTTATTTTATTAAATATCATCTCCACCAAACAGGACAAGCTTGCATCTGTTATAGTTTTGGAGAAAAATGTGTTCATTTCATTTATGCGCGAAATGCCTTAGAAATGGCTTTAAAATGGATTTGGAGCATGGAGACGATTATCTCGGGATTGCAAGATAACCAAACAAAACTTTTAGTGGATTTCTACTTATTTTATTAAATATCATCTCCACCAAACAGGACAAGCTTGCATCTGTTATAGTTTTGGAGAAAAATGTGTTCATTTCATGTATGCGCGAAATGCCTTAAAAATGGCTTTAAAATGGATTTGGAGCATGGAGACGATTATCTCGGGATTGCAAGATAACCAAACAAAGCTTTTAGTGGATTTCTACTTATTTTAATAAATATCATCTCCACCAAACAGGACAAGCTTGCATCTGTTATAGTTTTGGAGAAAAATGTGTTCATTTCATGTATGCGCGAAATGCCTTAAAAATGGCTTTAAAATGGATTTGGAGCATGGAGACGATTATCTCGGGATTGCAAGATAACCAAACAAAACTTTTAGTGGATTTCTACTTATTTTATTAAATATCATCTCCACCAAACAGGACAAGCTTGCATCTGTTATAGTTTTGGAGAAAAATGTGTTCATTTCATGTATGCGCGAAATGCCTTAAAAATGGCTTTAAAATGGATTTGGAGCATGGAGACGATTATCTCGGGATTGCAAGATAACCAAACAAAACTTTTAGTGGATTTCTACTTATTTTATTAAATATCATCTCCACCAAACAGGACAAGCTTGCATCTGTTATAGTTTTGGAGAAAAATGTGTTCATTTCATGTATGCGCGAAATGCCTTAAAAATGGCTTTAAAATGGATTTGGAGCATGGAGACGATTATCTCGGGATTGCAAGATAACCAAACAAAACTTTTAGTGGATTTCTACTTATTTTATTAAATATCATCTCCACCAAACAGGACAAGCTTGCATCTGTTATAGTTTTGGAGAAAAATGTGTTCATTTCATGTATGCGCGAAATGCCTTAAAAATGGCTTTAAAATGGATTTGGAGCATGGAGACGATTATCTCGGGATTGCAAGATAACCAAACAAAACTTTTAGTGGATTTCTACTTATTTAATTAAATATCATCTCCACCAAACAGGACAAGCTTGCATCTGTTATAGTTTTGGAGAAAAATGTGTTCATTTCATGTATGCGCGAAATGCCTTAAAAATGGCTTTAAAATGGATTTGGAGCATGGAGACGATTATCTCGGGATTGCAAGATAACCAAACAAAACTTTTAGTGGATTTCTACTTATTTTATTAAATATCATCTCCACCAAAAAGGACAAGCTTGCATCTGTTATAGTTTTGGAGAAAAATGTGTTCATTTCATTTATGCGCGAAATGCCTTAGAAATGGCTTTAAAATGGATTTGGAGCATGGAGACGATTATCTCGGGATTGCAAGATAACCAAACAAAACTTTTAGTGGATTTCTACTTATTTTATTAAATATCATCTCCACCAAACAGGACAAGCTTGCATCTGTTATAGTTTTGGAGAAAAATGTGTTCATTTCATGTATGCGCGAAATGCCTTAAAAATGGCTTTAAAATGGATTTGGAGCATGGAGACGATTATCTCGGGATTGCAAGATAACCAAACAAAACTTTTAGTGGATTTCTACTTATTTTATTAAATATCATCTCCACCAAACAGGACAAGCTTGCATCTGTTATAGTTTTGGAGAAAAATGTGTTCATTTCATTTATGCGCGAAATGCCTTAGAAATGGCTTTAAAATGGATTTGGAGCATGGAGACGATTATCTCGGGATTGCAAGATAACCAAACAAAACTTTTAGTGGATTTCTACTTATTTTATTAAATATCATCTCCACCAAACAGGACAAGCTTGCATCTGTTATAGTTTTGGAGAAAAATGTGTTCATTTCATGTATGCGCGAAATGCCTTAAAAATGGCTTTAAAATGGATTTGGAGCATGGAGACGATTATCTCGGGATTGCAAGATAACCAAACAAAACTTTTAGTGGATTTCTACTTATTTTATTAAATATCATCTCCACCAAACAGGACAAGCTTGCATCTGTTATAGTTTTGGAGAAAAATGTGTTCATTTCATGTATGCGCGAAATGCCTTAAAAATGGCTTTAAAATGGATTTGGAGCATGGAGACGATTATCTCGGGATTGCAAGATAACCAAACAAAACTTTTAGTGGATTTCTACTTATTTAATTAAATATCATCTCCACCAAACAGGACAAGCTTGCATCTGTTATAGTTTTGGAGAAAAATGTGTTCATTTCATTTATGCGCGAAATGCCTTAGAAATGGCTTTAAAATGGATTTGGAGCATGGAGACGATTATCTCGGGATTGCAAGATAACCAAACAAAACTTTTAGTGGATTTCTACTTATTTTATTAAATATCATCTCCACCAAACAGGACAAGCTTGCATCTGTTATAGTTTTGGAGAAAAATGTGTTCATTTCATGTATGCGCGAAATGCCTTAAAAATGGCTTTAAAATGGATTTGGAGCATGGAGACGATTATCTCGGGATTGCAAGATAACCAAACAAAACTTTTAGTGGATTTCTACTTATTTAATTAAATATCATCTCCACCAAACAGGACAAGCTTGCATCTGTTATAGTTTTGGAGAAAAATGTGTTCATTTCATTTATGCGCGAAATGCCTTAGAAATGGCTTTAAAATGGATTTGGAGCATGGAGACGATTATCTCGGGATTGCAAGATAACCAAACAAAACTTTTAGTGGATTTCTACTTATTTTATTAAATATCATCTCCACCAAACAGGACAAGCTTGCATCTGTTATAGTTTTGGAGAAAAATGTGTTCATTTCATGTATGCGCGAAATGCCTTAAAAATGGCTTTAAAATGGATTTGGAGCATGGAGACGATTATCTCGGGATTGCAAGATAACCAAACAAAACTTTTAGTGGATTTCTACTTATTTTATTAAATATCATCTCCACCAAACAGGACAAGCTTGCATCTGTTATAGTTTTGGAGAAAAATGTGTTCATTTCATTTATGCGCGAAATGCCTTAGAAATGGCTTTAAAATGGATTTGGAGCATGAAGACGATTATCTCGGGATTGCAAGATAACCAAACAAAACTTTTAGTGGATTTCTACTTATTTTATTAAATATCATCTCCACCAAACAGGACAAGCTTGCATCTGTTATAGTTTTGGAGAAAAATGTGTTCATTTCATGTATGCGCGAAATGCCTTAAAAATGGCTTTAAAATGGATTTGGAGCATGGAGACGATTATCTCGGGATTGCAAGATAACCAAACAAAACTTTTAGTGGATTTCTAATTATTTAATTAAATATCATCTCCACCAAACAGGACAAGCTTGCATCTGTTATAGTTTTGGAGAAAAATGTGTTCATTTCATTTATGCGCGAAATGCCTTAGAAATGGCTTTAAAATGGATTTGGAGCATGGAGACGATTATCTCGGGATTGCAAGATAACCAAACAAAACTTTTAGTGGATTTCTACTTATTTTATTAAATATCATCTCCACCAAACAGGACAAGCTTGCATCTGTTATAGTTTTGGAGAAAAATGTGTTCATTTCATGTATGCGCGAAATGCCTTACAAATGGCTTTAAAATGGATTTGGAGCATGGAGACGATTATCTCGGGATTGCAAGATAACCAAACAAAACTTTTAGTGGATTTCTACTTATTTTATTAAATATCTCCACCAAACAGGACAAGCTTGCATCTGTTATAGTTTTGGAGAAAAATGTGTTCATTTCATTTATGCGCGAAATGCCTTAGAAATGGCTTTAAAATGGATTTGGAGCATGGAGACGATTATCTCGGGATTGCAAGATAACCAAACAAAACTTTTAGTGGATTTCTACTTATTTTATTAAATATCATCTCCACCAAACAGGACAAGCTTGCATCTGTTATAGTTTTGGAGAAAAATGTGTTCATTTCATGTATGCGCGAAATGCCTTAAAAATGGCTTTAAAATGGATTTGGAGCATGGAGACGATTATCTCGGGATTGCAAGATAACCAAACAAAACTTTTAGTGGATTTCTACTTATTTTATTAAATATCATCTCCACCAAACAGGACAAGCTTGCATCTGTTATAGTTTTGGAGAAAAATGTGTTCATTTCATGTATGCGCGAAATGCCTTAAAAATGGCTTTAAAATGGATTTGGAGCATGGAGACGATTATCTCGGGATTGCAAGATAACCAAACAAAACTTTTAGTGGATTTCTACTTATTTAATTAAATATCATCTCCACCAAACAGGACAAGCTTGCATCTGTTATAGTTTTGGAGAAAAATGTGTTCATTTCATGTATGCGCGAAATGCCTTAAAAATGGCTTTAAAATGGATTTGGAGCATGGAGACGATTATCTCGGGATTGCAAGATAACCAAACAAAACTTTTAGTGGATTTCTACTTATTTAATTAAATATCATCTCCACCAAACAGGACAAGCTTGCAACTGTTATAGTTTTGGAGAAAAATGTGTTCACTTCATTTATGCGCGAAATGCCTTAGAAATGGCTTTAAAATGGATTTGGAGCATGGAGACGATTATCTCGGGATTGCAAGATAACCAAACAAAACTTTTAGTGGATTTCTACTTATTTTATTAAATATCATCTCCACCAAACAGGACAAGCTTGCATCTGTTATAGTTTTGGAGAAAAATGTGTTCATTTCATTTATGCGCGAAATGCCTTAGAAATGGCTTTAAAATGGATTTGGAGCATGGAGACGATTATCTCGGGATTGCAAGATAACCAAACAAAACTTTTAGTGGATTTCTACTTATTTTATTAAATATCATCTCCACCAAACAGGACAAGCTTGCATCTGTTATAGTTTTGGAGAAAAATGTGTTCATTTCATGTATGCGCGAAATGCCTTAAAAATGGCTTTAAAATGGATTTGGAGCATGGAGACGATTATCTCGGGATTGCAAGATAACCAAACAAAACTTTTAGTGGATTTCTACTTATTTTATTAAATATCATCTCCACCAAACAGGACAAGCTTGCATCTGTTATAGTTTTGGAGAAAAATGTGTTCATTTCATGTATGCGCGAAATGCCTTAAAAATGGCTTTAAAATGGATTTGGAGCATGGAGACGATTATCTCGGGATTGCAAGATAACCAAACAAAACTTTTAGTGGATTTCTACTTATTTTATTAAATATCATCTCCACCAAACAGGACAAGCTTGCATCTGTTATAGTTTTGGAGAAAAATGTGTTCATTTCATGTATGCGCGAAATGCCTTAAAAATGGCTTTAAAATGGATTTGGAGCATGGAGACGATTATCTCGGGATTGCAAGATAACCAAACAAAACTTTTAGTGGATTTCTACTTATTTAATTAAATATCATCTCCACCAAACAGGACAAGCTTGCATCTGTTATAGTTTTGGAGAAAAATGTGTTCATTTCATGTATGCGCGAAATGCCTTAAAAATGGCTTTAAAATGGATTTGGAGCATGGAGACGATTATCTCGGGATTGCAAGATAACCAAACAAAACTTTTAGTGGATTTCTACTTATTTAATTAAATATCATCTCCACCAAACAGGACAAGCTTGCATCTGTTATAGTTTTGGAGAAAAATGTGTTCATTTCATTTATGCGCGAAATGCCTTAAAAATGGCTTTAAAATGGATTTGGAGCATGGAGACGATTATCTCGGGATTGCAAGATAACCAAACAAAACTTTTAGTGGATTTCTACTTATTTTATTAAATATCATCTCCACCAAACAGGACAAGCTTGCATCTGTTATAGTTTTGGAGAAAAATGTGTTCATTTCATGTATGCGCGAAATGCCTTAAAAATGGCTTTAGAATGGATTTGGAGCATGGAGACGATTATCTCGGGATTGCAAGATAACCAAACAAAACTTTTAGTGGATTTCTACTTATTTTATTAAATATCATCTCCACCAAACAGGACAAGCTTGCATCTGTTATAGTTTTGGAGAAAAATGTGTTCATTTCATGTATGCGCGAAATGCCTTAAAAATGGCTTTAAAATGGATTTGGAGCATGGAGACGATTATCTCGGGATTGCAAGATAACCAAACAAAACTTTTAGTGGATTTCTACTTATTTTATTAAATATCATCTCCACCAAACAGGACAAGCTTGCATCTGTTATAGTTTTGGAGAAAAATGTGTTCATTTCATTTATGCGCGAAATGCCTTAGAAATGGCTTTAAAATGGATTTGGAGCATGGAGACGATTATCTCGGGATTGCAAGATAACCAAACAAAACTTTTAGTGGATTTCTACTTATTTTATTAAATATCATCTCCACCAAACAGGACAAGCTTGCATCTGTTATAGTTTTGGAGAAAAATGTGTTCATTTCATGTATGCGCGAAATGCCTTAAAAATGGCTTTAAAATGGATTTGGAGCATGGAGACGATTATCTCGGGATTGCAAGATAACCAAACAAAACTTTTAGTGGATTTCTACTTATTTTATTAAAAATCATCTCCACCAAACAGGACAAGCTTGCATCTGTTATAGTTTTGGAGAAAAATGTGTTCATTTCATGTATGCGCGAAATGCCTTAAAAATGGCTTTAAAATGGATTTGGAGCATGGAGACGATTATCTCGGGATTGCAAGATAACCAAACAAAACTTTTAGTGGATTTCTACTTATTTTATTAAATATCATCTCCACCAAACAAGACAAGCTTGCATCTGTTATAGTTTTGGAGAAAAATGTGTTCATTTCATGTATGCGCGAAATGCCTTAAAAATGGCTTTAAAATGGATTTGGAGCATGGAGACGATTATCTCGGGATTGCAAGATAACCAAACAAAACTTTTAGTGGATTTCTACTTATTTAATTAAATATCATCTCCACCAAACAGGACAAGCTTGCATCTGTTATAGTTTTGGAGAAAAATGTGTTCATTTCATGTATGCGCGAAATGCCTTAAAAATGGCTTTAAAATGGATTTGGAGCATGGAGACGATTATCTCGGGATTGCAAGATAACCAAACAAAACTTTTAGTGGATTTCTACTTATTTAATTAAATATCATCTCCACCAAACAGGACAAGCTTGCATCTGTTATAGTTTTGGAGAAAAATGTGTTCATTTCATTTATGCGCGAAATGCCTTAAAAATGGCTTTAAAATGGATTTGGAGCATGGAGACGATTATCTCGGGATTGCAAGATAACCAAACAAAACTTTTAGTGGATTTCTACTTATTTTATTAAATATCATCTCCACCAAACAGGACAAGCTTGCATCTGTTATAGTTTTGGAGAAAAATGTGTTCATTTCATGTATGCGCGAAATGCCTTAAAAATGGCTTTAGAATGGATTTGGAGCATGGAGACGATTATCTCGGGATTGCAAGATAACCAAACAAAACTTTTAGTGGATTTCTACTTATTTTATTAAATATCATCTCCACCAAACAGGACAAGCTTGCATCTGTTATAGTTTTGGAGAAAAATGTGTTCATTTCATGTATGCGCGAAATGCCTTAAAAATGGCTTTAAAATGGATTTGGAGCATGGAGACGATTATCTCGGGATTGCAAGATAACCAAACAAAACTTTTAGTGGATTTCTACTTATTTTATTAAATATCATCTCCACCAAACAGGACAAGCTTGCATCTGGTATAGTTTTGGAGAAAAATGTGTTCATTTCATTTATGCGCGAAATGCCTTAGAAATGGCTTTAAAATGGATTTGGAGCATGGAGACGATTATCTCGGGATTGCAAGATAACCAAACAAAACTTTTAGTGGATTTCTACTTATTTTATTAAATATCATCTCCACCAAACAGGACAAGCTTGCATCTGTTATAGTTTTGGAGAAAAATGTGTTCATTTCATGTATGCGCGAAATGCCTTAAAAATGGCTTTAAAATGGATTTGGAGCATGGAGACGATTATCTCGGGATTGCAAGATAACCAAACAAAACTTTTAGTGGATTTCTACTTATTTTATTAAATATCATCTCCACCAAACAGGACAAGCTTGCATCTGTTATAGTTTTGAAGAAAAATGTGTTCATTTCATGTATGCGCGAAATGCCTTAAAAATGGCTTTAAAATGGATTTGGAGCATGGAGACGATTATCTCGGGATTGCAAGATAACCAAACAAAACTTTTAGTGGATTTCTACTTATTTTATTAAAAATCATCTCCACCAAACAGGACAAGCTTGCATCTGTTATAGTTTTGGAGAAAAATGTGTTCATTTCATGTATGCGCGAAATGCCTTAAAAATGGCTTTAAAATGGATTTGGAGCATGGAGACGATTATCTCGGGATTGCAAGATAACCAAACAAAACTTTTAGTGGATTTCTACTTATTTAATTAAATATCATCTCCACCAAACAGGACAAGCTTGCATCTGTTATAGTTTTGGAGAAAAATGTGTTCATTTCATTTATGCGCGAAATGCCTTAGAAATGGCTTTAAAATGGATTTGGAGCATGGAGACGATTATCTCGGGATTGCAAGATAACCAAACAAAACTTTTAGTGGATTTCTACTTATTTTATTAAATATCATCTCCACCAAACAGGACAAGCTTGCATCTGTTATAGTTTTGGAGAAAAATGTGTTCATTTCATGTATGCGCGAAATGCCTTAAAAATGGCTTTAAAATGGATTTGGAGCATGGAGACGATTATCTCGGGATTGCAAGATAACCAAACAAAACTTTTAGTGGATTTCTACTTATTTTATTAAATATCATCTCCACCAAACAGGACAAGCTTGCATCTGTTATAGTTTTGGAGAAAAATGTGTTCATTTCATGTATGCGCGAAATGCCTTAAAAATGGCTTTAAAATGGATTTGGAGCATGAAGACGATTATCTCGGGATTGCAAGATAACCAAACAAAACTTTTAGTGGATTTCTACTTATTTTATTAAATATCATCTCCACCAAACAGGACAAGCTTGCATCTGTTATAGTTTTGGAGAAAAATGTGTTCATTTCATGTATGCGCGAAATGCCTTAAAAATGGCTTTAAAATGGATTTGGAGCATGGAGACGATTATCTCGGGATTGCAAGATAACCAAACAAAACTTTTAGTGGATTTCTACTTATTTAATTAAATATCATCTCCACCAAACAGGACAAGCTTGCATCTGTTATAGTTTTGGAGAAAAATGTGTTCATTTCATGTATGCGCGAAATGCCTTAAAAATGGCTTTAAAATGGATTTGGAGCATGGAGACGATTATCTCGGGATTGCAAGATAACCAAACAAAACTTTTAGTGGATTTCTACTTATTTAATTAAATATCATCTCCACCAAACAGGACAAGCTTGCAACTGTTATAGTTTTGGAGAAAAATGTGTTCACTTCATTTATGCGCGAAATGCCTTAGAAATGGCTTTAAAATGGATTTGGAGCATGGAGACGATTATCTCGGGATTGCAAGATAACCAAACAAAACTTTTAGTGGATTTCTACTTATTTTATTAAATATCATCTCCACCAAACAGGACAAGCTTGCATCTGTTATAGTTTTGGAGAAAAATGTGTTCATTTCATGTATGCGCGAAATGCCTTAAACATGGCTTTAAAATGGATTTGGAGCATGGAGACGATTATTTTGGGATTGCAAGATAACCAAACAAAACTTTTAGTGGATTTCTACTTATTTTATTAAATATCATCTCCACCAAACAGGACAAGCTTGCATCTGTTATAGTTTTGGAGAAAAATGTGTTCATTTCATTTATGCGCGAAATGCCTTAGAAATGGCTTTAAAATGGATTTGGAGCATGGAGACGATTATCTCGGGATTGCAAGATAACCAAACAAAACTTTTAGTGGATTTCTACTTATTTTATTAAATATCATCTCCACCAAACAGGACAAGCTTGCATCTGTTATAGTTTTGGAGAAAAATGTGTTCATTTCATGTATGCGCGAAATGCCTTAAAAATGGCTTTAAAATGGATTTGGAGCATGGAGACGATTATCTCGGGATTGCAAGATAACCAAACAAAACTTTTAGTGGATTTCTACTTATTTTATTAAATATCATCTCCACCAAACAGGACAAGCTTGCATCTGTTATAGTTTTGAAGAAAAATGTGTTCATTTCATGTATGCGCGAAATGCCTTAAAAATGGCTTTAAAATGGATTTGGAGCATGGAGACGATTATCTCGGGATTGCAAGATAACCAAACAAAACTTTTAGTGGATTTCTACTTATTTTATTAAATATCATCTCCACCAAACAGGACAAGCTTGCATCTGTTATAGTTTGGGAGAAAAATGTGTTCATTTCATGTATGCGCGAAATGCCTTAAAAATGGCTTTAAAATGGATTTGGAGCATGGAGACGATTATCTCGGGATTGCAAGATAACCAAACAAAACTTTTAGTGGATTTCTATTTATTTAATTAAATATCATCTCCACCAAACAGGACAAGCTTGCATCTGTTATAGTTTTGGAGAAAAATGTGTTCATTTCATGTATGCGCGAAATGCCTTAAAAATGGCTTTAAAATGGATTTGGAGCATGGAGACGATTATCTCGGGATTGCAAGATAACCAAACAAAACTTTTAGTGGATTTCTACTTATTTAATTAAATATCATCTCCACCAAACAGGACAAGCTTGCATCTGTTATAGTTTTGGAGAAAAATGTGTTCATTTCATTTATGCGCGAAATGCCTTAGAAATGGCTTTAAAATGGATTTGGAGCATGGAGACGATTATCTCGGGATTGCAAGATAACCAAACAAAACTTTTAGTGGATTTCTACTTATTTTATTAAATATCATCTCCACCAAACAGGACAAGCTTGCATCTGTTATAGTTTTGGAGAAAAATGTGTTCATTTCATGTATGCGCGAAATGCCTTAAAAATGGCTTTAAAATGGATTTGGAGCATGGAGACGATTATCTCGGGATTGCAAGATAACCAAACAAAACTTTTAGTGGATTTCTACTTATTTTATTAAATATCATCTCCACCAAACAGGACAAGCTTGCATCTGTTATAGTTTTGGAGAAAAATGTGTTCATTTCATGTATGCGCGAAATGCCTTAAAAATGGCTTTAAAATGGATTTGGAGCATGGAGACGATTATCTCGGGATTGCAAGATAACCAAACAAAACTTTTAGTGGATTTCTACTTATTTTATTAAATATCATCTCCACCAAACAGGACAAGCTTGCATCTGTTATAGTTTTGGAGAAAAATGTGTTCATTTCATGTATGCGCGAAATGCCTTAAAAATGGCTTTAAAATGGATTTGGAGCATGGAGACGATTATCTCGGGATTGCAAGATAACCAAACAAAACTTTTAGTGGATTTCTACTTTTTTAATTAAATATCATCTCCACCAAACAGGACAAGCTTGCATCTGTTATAGTTTTGGAGAAAAATGTGTTCATTTCATGTATGCGCGAAATGCCTTAAAAATGGCTTTAAAATGGATTTGGAGCATGGAGACGATTATCTCGGGATTGCAAGATAACCAAACAAAACTTTTAGTGGATTTCTACTTATTTAATTAAATATCATCTCCACCAAACAGGACAAGCTTGCATCTGTTATAGTTTTGGAGAAAAATGTGTTCATTTCATTTATGCGCGAAATGCCTTAGAAATGGCTTTAAAATGGATTTGGAGCATGGAGACGATTATCTCGGGATTGCAAGATAACCAAACAAAACTTTTAGTGGATTTCTACTTATTTTATTAAATATCATCTCCACCAAACAGGACAAGCTTGCATCTGTTATAGTTTTGGAGAAAAATGTGTTCATTTCATGTATGCGCGAAATGCCTTAAAAATGGCTTTAAAATGGATTTGGAGCATGGAGACGATTATCTCGGGATTGCAAGATAACCAAACAAAACTTTTAGTGGATTTCTACTTATTTTATTAAATATCATCTCCACCAAACAGGACAAGCTTGCATCTGTTATAGTTTTGGAGAAAAATGTGTTCATTTCATGTATGCGCGAAATGCCTTAAAAATGGCTTTAAAATGGATTTGGAGCATGAAGACGATTATCTCGGGATTGCAAGATAACCAAACAAAACTTTTAGTGGATTTCTACTTATTTTATTAAATATCATCTCCACCAAACAGGACAAGCTTGCATCTGTTATAGTTTTGGAGAAAAATGTGTTCATTTCATGTATGCGCGAAATGCCTTAAAAATGGCTTTAAAATGGATTTGGAGCATGGAGACGATTATCTCGGGATTGCAAGATAACCAAACAAAACTTTTAGTGGATTTCTACTTATTTAATTAAATATCATCTCCACCAAACAGGACAAGCTTGCATCTGTTATAGTTTTGGAGAAAAATGTGTTCATTTCATGTATGCGCGAAATGCCTTAAAAATGGCTTTAAAATGGATTTGGAGCATGGAGACGATTATCTCGGGATTGCAAGATAACCAAACAAAACTTTTAGTGGATTTCTACTTATTTAATTAAATATCATCTCCACCAAACAGGACAAGCTTGCAACTGTTATAGTTTTGGAGAAAAATGTGTTCACTTCATTTATGCGCGAAATGCCTTAGAAATGGCTTTAAAATGGATTTGGAGCATGGAGACGATTATCTCGGGATTGCAAGATAACCAAACAAAACTTTTAGTGGATTTCTACTTATTTTATTAAATATCATCTCCACCAAACAGGACAAGCTTGCATCTGTTATAGTTTTGGAGAAAAATGTGTTCATTTCATGTATGCGCGAAATGCCTTAAACATGGCTTTAAAATGGATTTGGAGCATGGAGACGATTATCTCGGGATTGCAAGATAACCAAACAAAACTTTTAGTGGATTTCTACTTATTTTATTAAATATCATCTCCACCAAACAGGACAAGCTTGCATCTGTTATAGTTTTGGAGAAAAATGTGTTCATTTCATTTATGCGCGAAATGCCTTAGAAATGGCTTTAAAATGGATTTGGAGCATGGAGACGATTATCTCGGGATTGCAAGATAACCAAACAAAACTTTTAGTGGATTTCTACTTATTTTATTAAATATCATCTCCACCAAACAGGACAAGCTTGCATCTGTTATAGTTTTGGAGAAAAATGTGTTCATTTCATGTATGCGCGAAATGCCTTAAAAATGGCTTTAAAATGGATTTGGAGCATGGAGACGATTATCTCGGGATTGCAAGATAACCAAACAAAACTTTTAGTGGATTTCTACTTATTTTATTAAATATCATCTCCACCAAACAGGACAAGCTTGCATCTGTTATAGTTTTGAAGAAAAATGTGTTCATTTCATGTATGCGCGAAATGCCTTAAAAATGGCTTTAAAATGGATTTGGAGCATGGAGACGATTATCTCGGGATTGCAAGATAACCAAACAAAACTTTTAGTGGATTTCTACTTATTTTATTAAATATCATCTCCACCAAACAGGACAAGCTTGCATCTGTTATAGTTTTGGAGAAAAATGTGTTCATTTCATGTATGCGCGAAATGCCTTAAAAATGGCTTTAAAATGGATTTGGAGCATGGAGACGATTATCTCGGGATTGCAAGATAACCAAACAAAACTTTTAGTGGATTTCTATTTATTTAATTAAATATCATCTCCACCAAACAGGACAAGCTTGCATCTGTTATAGTTTTGGAGAAAAATGTGTTCATTTCATGTATGCGCGAAATGCCTTAAAAATGGCTTTAAAATGGATTTGGAGCATGGAGACGATTATCTCGGGATTGCAAGATAACCAAACAAAACTTTTAGTGGATTTCTACTTATTTAATTAAATATCATCTCCACCAAACAGGACAAGCTTGCATCTGTTATAGTTTTGGAGAAAAATGTGTTCATTTCATTTATGCGCGAAATGCCTTAGAAATGGCTTTAAAATGGATTTGGAGCATGGAGACGATTATCTCGGGATTGCAAGATAACCAAACAAAACTTTTAGTGGATTTCTACTTATTTTATTAAATATCATCTCCACCAAACAGGACAAGCTTGCATCTGTTATAGTTTTGGAGAAAAATGTGTTCATTTCATGTATGCGCGAAATGCCTTAAAAATGGCTTTAAAATGGATTTGGAGCATGGAGACGATTATCTCGGGATTGCAAGATAACCAAACAAAACTTTTAGTGGATTTCTACTTATTTTATTAAATATCATCTCCACCAAACAGGACAAGCTTGCATCTGTTATAGTTTTGGAGAAAAATGTGTTCATTTCATGTATGCGCGAAATGCCTTAAAAATGGCTTTAAAATGGATTTGGAGCATGGAGACGATTATCTCGGGATTGCAAGATAACCAAACAAAACTTTTAGTGGATTTCTACTTATTTTATTAAATATCATCTCCACCAAACAGGACAAGCTTGCATCTGTTATAGTTTTGGAGAAAAATGTGTTCATTTCATGTATGCGCGAAATGCCTTAAAAATGGCTTTAAAATGGATTTGGAGCATGGAGACGATTATCTCGGGATTGCAAGATAACCAAACAAAACTTTTAGTGGATTTCTACTTATTTAATTAAATATCATCTCCACCAAACAGGACAAGCTTGCATCTGTTATAGTTTTGGAGAAAAATGTGTTCATTTCATGTATGCGCGAAATGCCTTAAAAATGGCTTTAAAATGGATTTGGAGCATGGAGACGATTATCTCGGGATTGCAAGATAACCAAACAAAACTTTTAGTGGATTTCTACTTATTTAATTAAATATCATCTCCACCAAACAGGACAAGCTTGCATCTGTTATAGTTTTGGAGAAAAATGTGTTCATTTCATTTATGCGCGAAATGCCTTAGAAATGGCTTTAAAATGGATTTGGAGCATGGAGACGATTATCTCGGGATTGCAAGATAACCAAACAAAACTTTTAGTGGATTTCTACTTATTTTATTAAATATCATCTCCACCAAACAGGACAAGCTTGCATCTGTTATAGTTTTGGAGAAAAATGTGTTCATTTCATGTATGCGCGAAATGCCTTAAAAATGGCTTTAAAATGGATTTGGAGCATGGAGACGATTATCTCGGGATTGCAAGATAACCAAACAAAACTTTTAGTGGATTTCTACTTATTTTATTAAATATCATCTCCACCAAACAGGACAAGCTTGCATCTGTTATAGTTTTGGAGAAAAATGTGTTCATTTCATTTATGCGCGAAATGCCTTAGAAATGGCTTTAAAATGGATTTGGAGCATGGAGACGATTATCTCGGGATTGCAAGATAACCAAACAAAACTTTTAGTGGATTTCTACTTATTTTATTAAATATCATCTCCACCAAACAGGACAAGCTTGCATCTGTTATAGTTTTGGAGAAAAATGTGTTCATTTCATTTATGCGCGAAATGCCTTAGAAATGGCTTTAAAATGCATTTGGAGCATGGAGACGATTATCTCGGGATTGCAAGATAACCAAACAAAACTTTTAGTGGATTTCTACTTATTTTATTAAATATCATCTCCACCAAACAGGACAAGCTTGCACCTGCTATAGTTTTGGAGAAAAATGTGTTCATTTCATGTATGCGCGAAATGCCTTAAAAATGGCTTTAAAATGGATTTGGAGCATGGAGACGATTATCTCGGGATTGCAAGATAACCAAACAAAACTTTTAGTGGATTTCTACTTATTTTATTAAATATCATCTCCACCAAACAGGACAAGCTTGCATCTGTTATAGTTTTGGAGAAAAATGTGTTCATTTCATGTATGCGCGAAATGCCTTAAAAATGGCTTTAAAATGGATTTGGAGCATGGAGACGATTATCTCGGGATTGCAAGATAACCAAACAAAACTTTTAGTGGATTTCTACTTATTTAATTAAATATCATCTCCACCAAACAGGACAAGCTTGCATCTGTTATAGTTTTGGAGAAAAATGTGTTCATTTCATGTGTGCGCGAAATGCCTTAAAAATGGCTTTAAAATGGATTTGGAGCATGGAGACGATTATCTCGGGATTGCAAGATAACCAAACAAAACTTTTAGTGGATTTCTACTTATTTTATTAAATATCATCTCCACCAAACAGGACAAGCTTGCATCTGTTATAGTTTTGGAGAAAAATGTGTTCATTTCATTTATGCGCGAAATGCCTTAGAAATGGCTTTAAAATGGATTTGGAGCATGGAGACGATTATCTCGGGATTGCAAGATAACCAAACAAAACTTTTAGTGGATTTCTACTTATTTTATTAAATATCATCTCCACCAAACAGGACAAGCTTGCATCTGTTATAGTTTTGGAGAAAAATGTGTTCATTTCATGTATGCGCGAAATGCCTTAAAAATGGCTTTAAAATGGATTTGGAGCATGGAGACGATTATCTCGGGATTGCAAGATAACCAAACAAAACTTTTAGTGGATTTCTACTTATTTTATTAAATATCATCTCCACCAAACAGGACAAGCTTGCATCTGTTATAGTTTTGGAGAAAAATGTGTTCATTTCATGTATGCGCGAAATGCCTTAAAAATGGCTTTAAAATGGATTTGGAGCATG
Organism: Anomaloglossus baeobatrachus; assembly: GCF_048569485.1. NCBI lineage: Eukaryota > Metazoa > Chordata > Amphibia > Anura > Aromobatidae > Anomaloglossus > Anomaloglossus baeobatrachus. The sequence continues at coordinate 51,231 of NW_027443063.1, forward strand.
GAGACGATTTTCTCGGGATTGCAAGATAACCAAACAAAACTTTTAGTGGATTTCTACTTATTTTAATAAATATCATCTCCACCAAACAGGACAAGCTTGCATCTGTTATAGTTTTGGAGAAAAATGTGTTCATTTTTATTAAATATCATCTCCACCAAACAGGACAAGCTTGCATCTGTTATAGTTTTGGAGAAAAATGTGTTCATTTCATGTATGCCCGAATGCCTTAAAAATGGCTTTAAAATGGATTTGGAGCATGGAGACGATTATCTCGGGATTGCAAGATAACCAAACAAAACTTTTAGTGGATTTCTACTTATTTAATTAAATATCATCTCCACCAAACAGGACAAGCTTGCATCTGTTATAGTTTTGGAGAAAAATGTGTTCATTTCATTTATGCGCGAAATGCCTTAGAAATGGCTTTAAAATGGATTTGGAGCATGGAGACGATTATCTCGGGATTGCAAGATAACCAAACAAAACTTTTAGTGGATTTCTACTTATTTTATTAAATATCATCTCCACCAAACAGGACAAGCTTGCATCTGTTATAGTTTTGGAGAAAAATGTGTTCATTTCATGTATGCGCGAAATGGTTTAAAAATGGCTTTAAAATGGATTTGGAGCATGGAGACGATTATCTCGGGATTGCAAGATAACCAAACAAAACGTTTAGTGGATTTCTACTTATTTTATTAAATATCATCTCCACCAAACAGGACAAGCTTGCATCTGTTATAGTTTTGGAGAAAAATGTGTTCATTTCATTTATGCGCGAAATGCCTTAGAAATGGCTTTAAAATGGATTTGGAGCATGGAGACGATTATCTCGGGATTGCAAGATAACCAAACAAAACTTTTAGTGGATTTCTACTTATTTTATTAAATATCATCTCCACCAAACAGGACAAGCTTGGATCTGTTATAGTTTTGGAGAAAAATGTGTTCATTTCATGTATGCGCGAAATGCCTTAAAAATGGCTTTAAAATGGATTTGGAGCATGGAGACGATTATCTCAGGATTGCAAGATAACCAAACAAAACTTTTAGTGGATTTCTACTTATTTTATTAAATATCATCTCCACCAAACAGGACAAGCTTGCATCTGTTATAGATTTGGAGAAAAATGTGTTCATTTCATGTATGCGCGAAATGCCTTAAAAATGGCTTTAAAATGGATTTGGAGCATGGAGACGATTATCTCGGGATTGCAAGATAACCAAACAAACCTTTTAGTGGATTTCTACTTATTTAATTAAATATCATCTCCACCAAACAGGACAAGCTTGCATCTGTTATAGTTTTGGAGAAAAATGTGTTCATTTCATTTATGCGCGAAATGCCTTAGAAATGGCTTTAAAATGGATTTGGAGCATGGAGACGATTATCTCGGGATTGCAAGATAACCAAACAAAACTTTTAGTGGATTTCTACTTATTTTATTAAATATCATCTCCACCAAACAGGACAAGCTTGCATCTGTTATAGTTTTGGAGAAAAATGTGTTCATTTCATGTATGCGCGAAATGCCTTAAAAATGGCTTTAAAATGGATTTGGAGCATGGAGACGATTATCTCGGGATTGCAAGATAACCAAACAAAACTTTTAGTGGATTTCTACTTATTTTATTAAATATCATCTCCACCAAACAGGACAAGCTTGCATCTGTTATAGTTTTGGAGAAAAATGTGTTCATTTCATTTATGCGCGAAATGCCTTAGAAATGGCTTTAAAATGGATTTGGAGCATGGAGACGATTATCTCGGGATTGCAAGATAACCAAACAAAACTTTTAGTGGATTTCTACTTATTTTATTAAATATCATCTCCACCAAACAGGACAAGCTTGCATCTGTTATAGTTTTGGAGAAAAATGTGTTCATTTCATGTATGCGCGAAATGCCTTAAAAATGGCTTTAAAATGGATTTGGAGCATGGAGACGATTATCTCGGGATTGCAAGATAACCAAACAAAACTTTTAGTGGATTTCTACTTATTTTATTAAATATCATCTCCACCAAACAGGACAAGCTTGCATCTGTTATAGATTTGGAGAAAAATGTGTTCATTTCATGTATGCGCGAAATGCCTTAAAAATGGCTTTAAAATGGATTTGGAGCATGGAGACGATTATCTCGGGATTGCAAGATAACCAAACAAAACTTTTAGTGGATTTCTACTTATTTAATTAAATATCATCTCCACCAAACAGGACAAGCTTGCATCTGTTATAGTTTTGGAGAAAAATGTGTTCATTTCATGTATGCGCGAAATGCCTTAGAAATGGCTTTAAAATGGATTTGGAGCATGGAGACGATTATCTCGGGATTGCAAGATAACCAAACAAAACTTTTAGTGGATTTCTACTTATTTTATTAAATATCATCTCCACCAAACAGGACAAGCTTGCATCTGTTATAGTTTTGGAGAAAAATGTGTTCATTTCATGTATGCGCGAAATGCCTTAAAAATGGCTTTAAAATGGATTTGGAGCATGGAGACGATTATCTCGGGATTGCAAGATAACCAAACAAAACTTTTAGTGGATTTCTACTTATTTAATTAAATATCATCTCCACCAAACAGGACAAGCTTGCATCTGTTATAGTTTTGGAGAAAAATGTGTTCATTTCATTTATGCGCGAAATGCCTTAGAAATGGCTTTAAAATGGATTTGGAGCATGGAGACGATTATCTCGGGATTGCAAGATAACCAAACAAAACTTTTAGTGGATTTCTACTTATTTTATTAAATATCATCTCCACCAAACAGGACAAGCTTACATCTGTTATAGTTTTGGAGAAAAATGTGTTCATTTCATGTATGCGCGAAATGCCTTAAAAATGGCTTTAAAATGGATTTGGAGCATGGAGACGATTATCTCGGGATTGCAAGATAACCAAACAAAACTTTTATTGGATTTCTACTTATTTAATTAAATATCATCTCCACCAAACAGGACAAGCTTGCATCTGTTATAGTTTTGGAGAAAAATGTGTTCATTTCATTTATGCGCGAAATGCCTTAAAAATGGCTTTAAAATGGATTTGGAGCATGGAGACGATTATCTCGGGATTGCAAGATAACCAAACAAAACTTTTAGTGGATTTCTACTTATTTTATTAAATATCATCTCCACCAAACAGGACAAGCTTGCATCTGTTATAGTTTTGGAGAAAAATGTGTTCATTTCATGTATGCGCGAAATGCCTTAAAAATGGCTTTAAAATGGATTTGGAGCATGGAGACGATTATCTCGGGATTGCAAGATAACCAAACAAAACTTTTAGTGGATTTCTACTTATTTTATTAAATATCATCTCCACCAAACAGGACAAGCTTGCATCTGTTATAGTTTTGGAGAAAAATGTGTTCATTTCATGTATGCGCGAAATGCCTTAAAAATGGCTTTAAAATGGATTTGGAGCATGGAGACGATTATCTCGGGATTGCAAGATAACCAAACAAAACTTTTAGTGGATTTCTACTTATTTTATTAAATATCATCTCCACCAAACAGGACAAGCTTGCATCTGTTATAGTTTTGAAGAAAAATGTGTTCATTTCATGTATGCGCGAAATGCCTTAAAAATGGCTTTAAAATGGATTTGGAGCATGGAGACGATTATCTCGGGATAGCAAGATAACCAAACAAAACTTTTAGTGGATTTCTACTTATTTTATTAAATATCATCTCCACCAAACAGGACAAGCTTGCATCTGTTATAGTTTTGGAGAAAAATGTGTTCATTTCATGTATGCGCGAAATGCCTTAAAAATGGCTTTAAAATGGATTTGGAGCATGGAGACGATTATCTCGGGATTGCAAGATAACCAAACAAAACTTTTAGTGGATTTCTACTTATTTTATTAAATATCATCTCCACCAAACAGGACAAGCTTGCATCTGTTATAGTTTTGGAGAAAAATGTGTTCATTTCATGTATGCGCGAAATGCCTTAAAAATGGCTTTAAAATGGATTTGGAGCATGGAGACGATTATCTCGGGATTGCAAGATAACCAAACAAAACTTTTAGTGGATTTCTACTTATTTTATTAAATATCATCTCCACCAAACAGGACAAGCTTGCATCTGTTATAGTGTTGGAGAAAAATGTGTTCATTTCATGTATGCGCGAAATGCCTTAAAAATGGCTTTAAAATGGATTTGGAGCATGGAGACGATTATCTCGGGATTGCAAGATAACGAAACAAAACTTTTAGTGGATTTCTACTTATTTAATTAAATATCATCTCCACCAAACAGGACAAGCTTGCATCTGTTATAGTTTTGGAGAAAAATGTGTTCATTTCATGTATGCGCGAAATGCCTTAAAAATGGCTTTAAAATGGATTTGGAGCATGGAGACGATTATCTCGGGATTGCAAGATAACCAAACAAAACTTTTAGTGGATTTCTACTTATTTAATTAAATATCATCTCCACCAAACAGGACAAGCTTGCATCTGTTATAGTTTTGGAGAAAAATGTGTTCATTTCATGTATGCGCGAAATGCCTTAGAAATGGCTTTAAAATGGATTTGGAGCATGGAGACGATTATCTCGGGATTGCAAGATAACCAAACAAAACTTTTAGTGGATTTCTACTTATTTTATTAAATATCATCTCCACCAAACAGGACAAGCTTGCATCTGTTATAGTTTTGGAGAAAAATGTGTTCATTTCATGTATGCGCGAAATGCCTTAAAAATGGCTTTAAAATGGATTTGGAGCATGGAGACGATTATCTCGGGATTGCAAGATAACCAAACAAAACTTTTAGTGGATTTCTACTTATTTTATTAAATATCATCTCCACCAAACAGGACAAGCTTGCATCTGTTATAGTTTTGGAGAAAAATGTGTTCATTTCATGTATGCGCGAAATGCCTTAAAAATGGCTTTAAAATGGATTTGGAGCATGGAGACGATTATCTCGGGATTGCAAGATAACCAAACAAAACTTTTAGTGGATTTCTACTTATTTAATTAAATATCATCTCCACCAAACAGGACAAGCTTGCATCTGTTATAGTTTTGGAGAAAAATGTGTTCATTTCATTTATGCGCGAAATGCCTTAGAAATGGCTTTAAAATGGATTTGGAGCATGGAGACGATTATCTCGGGATTGCAAGATAACCAAACAAAACTTTTAGTGGATTTCTACTTATTTTATTAAATATCATCTCCACCAAACAGGACAAGCTTACATCTGTTATAGTTTTGGAGAAAAATGTGTTCATTTCATGTATGCGCGAAATGCCTTAAAAATGGCTTTAAAATGGATTTGGAGCATGGAGACGATTATCTCGGGATTGCAAGATAACCAAACAAAACTTTTATTGGATTTCTACTTATTTAATTAAATATCATCTCCACCAAACAGGACAAGCTTGCATCTGTTATAGTTTTGGAGAAAAATGTGTTCATTTCATGTATGCGCGAAATGCCTTAAAAATGGCTTTAAAATGGATTTGGAGCATGGAGACGATTATCTCGGGATTGCAAGATAACCAAACAAAACTTTTAGTGGATTTCTACTTATTTTATTAAATATCATCTCCACCAAACAGGACAAGCTTGCATCTGTTATAGTTTTGGAGAAAAATGTGTTCATTTCATTTATGCGCGAAATGCCTTAGAAATGGCTTTAAAATGGATTTGGAGCATGGAGACGATTATCTCGGGATTGCAAGATAACCAAACAAAACTTTTAGTGGATTTCTACTTATTTTATTAAATATCATCTCCACCAAACAGGACAAGCTTGCATCTGTTATAGTTTTGGAGAAAAATGTGTTCATTTCATGTATGCGCGAAATGCCTTAAAAATGGCTTTAAAATGGATTTGGAGCATGGAGACGATTATCTCGGGATTGCAAGATAACCAAACAAAACTTTTAGTGGATTTCTACTTATTTTATTAAATATCATCTCCACCAAACAGGACAAGCTTGCATCTGTTATAGTTTTGGAGAAAAATGTGTTCATTTCATGTATGTGCGAAATGCCTTAAAAATGGCTTTAAAATGGATTTGGAGCATGGAGACGATTATCTCGGGATTGCAAGATAACCAAACAAAACTTTTAGTGGATTTCTACTTATTTTATTAAATATCATCTCCACCAAACAGGACAAGCTTGCATCTGTTATAGTTTTGGAGAAAAATGTGTTCATTTCATGTATGCGCGAAATGCCTTAAAAATGGCTTTAAAATGGATTTGGAGCATGGAGACGATTATCTCGGGATTGCAAGATAACCAAACAAAACTTTTAGTGGATTTCTACTTATTTTATTAAATATCATCTCCACCAAACAGGACAAGCTTGCATCTGTTATAGTTTTGGAGAAAAATGTGTTCATTTCATGTATGCGCGAAATGCCTTAAAAATGGCTTTAAAATGGATTTGGAGCATGGAGACGATTATCTCGGGATTGCAAGATAACCAAACAAAACTTTTAGTGGATTTCTACTTATTTTATTAAATATCATCTCCACCAAACAGGACAAGCTTGCATCTGTTATAGTTTTGAAGAAAAATGTGTTCATTTCATGTATGCGCGAAATGCCTTAAAAATGGCTTTAAAATGGATTTGGAGCATGGAGACGATTATCTCGGGATTGCAAGATAACCAAACAAAACTTTTAGTGGATTTCTACTTATTTTATTAAATATCATCTCCACCAAACAGGACAAGCTTGCATCTGTTATAGTTTTGGAGAAAAATGTGTTCATTTCATGTATGCGCGAAATGCCTTAAAAATGGCTTTAAAATGGATTTGGAGCATGGAGACGATTATCTCGGGATTGCAAGATAACCAAACAAAACTTTTAGTGGATTTCTACTTATTTTATTAAATATCATCTCCACCAAACAGGACAAGCTTGCATCTGTTATAGTTTTGGAGAAAAATGTGTTCATTTCATGTATGCGCGAAATGCCTTAAAAATGGCTTTAAAATGGATTTGGAGCATGGAGACGATTATCTCGGGATTGCAAGATAACCAAACAAAACTTTTAGTGGATTTCTACTTATTTTATTAAATATCATCTCCACCAAACAGGACAAGCTTGCATCTGTTATAGTTTTGGAAAAATGTGTTCATTTCATGTATGCGCGAAATGCCTTAAAAATGGCTTTAAAATGGATTTGGAGCATGGAGACGATTATCTCGGGATTGCAAGATAACCAAACAAAACTTTTAGTGGATTTCTACTTATTTAATTAAATATCATCTCCACCAAACAGGACAAGCTTGCATCTGTTATAGTTTTGGAGAAAAATGTGTTCATTTCATTTATGCGCGAAATGCCTTAGAAATGGCTTTAAAATGGATTTGGAGCATGGAGACGATTATCTCGGGATTGCAAGATAACCAAACAAAACTTTTAGTGGATTTCTACTTATTTTATTAAATATCATCTCCACCAAACAGGACAAGCTTACATCTGTTATAGTTTTGGAGAAAAATGTGTTCATTTCATGTATGCGCGAAATGCCTTAAAAATGGCTTTAAAATGGATTTGGAGCATGGAGACGATTATCTCGGGATTGCAAGATAACCAAACAAAACTTTTATTGGATTTCTACTTATTTAATTAAATATCATCTCCACCAAACAGGACAAGCTTGCATCTGTTATAGTTTTGGAGAAAAATGTGTTCATTTCATGTATGCGCGAAATGCCTTAAAAATGGCTTTAAAATGGATTTGGAGCATGGAGACGATTATCTCGGGATTGCAAGATAACCAAACAAAACTTTTAGTGGATTTCTACTTATTTTATTAAATATCATCTCCACCAAACAGGACAAGCTTGCATCTGTTATAGTTTTGGAGAAAAATGTGTTCATTTCATTTATGCGCGAAATGCCTTAGAAATGGCTTTAAAATGGATTTGGAGCATGGAGACGATTATCTCGGGATTGCAAGATAACCAAACAAAACTTTTAGTGGATTTCTACTTATTTTATTAAATATCATCTCCACCAAACAGGACAAGCTTGCATCTGTTATAGTTTTGGAGAAAAATGTGTTCATTTCATGTATGCGCGAAATGCCTTAAAAATGGCTTTAAAATGGATTTGGAGCATGGAGACGATTATCTCGGGATTGCAAGATAACCAAACAAAACTTTTAGTGGATTTCTACTTATTTTATTAAATATCATCTCCACCAAACAGGACAAGCTTGCATCTGTTATAGTTTTGGAGAAAAATGTGTTCATTTCATGTATGTGCGAAATGCCTTAAAAATGGCTTTAAAATGGATTTGGAGCATGGAGACGATTATCTCGGGATTGCAAGATAACCAAACAAAACTTTTAGTGGATTTCTACTTATTTTATTAAATATCATCTCCACCAAACAGGACAAGCTTGCATCTGTTATAGTTTTGGAGAAAAATGTGTTCATTTCATGTATGCGCGAAATGCCTTAAAAATGGCTTTAAAATGGATTTGGAGCATGGAGACGATTATCTCGGGATTGCAAGATAACCAAACAAAACTTTTAGTGGATTTCTACTTATTTTATTAAATATCATCTCCACCAAACAGGACAAGCTTGCATCTGTTATAGTTTTGGAGAAAAATGTGTTCATTTCATGTATGCGCGAAATGCCTTAAAAATGGCTTTAAAATGGATTTGGAGCATGGAGACGATTATCTCGGGATTGCAAGATAACCAAACAAAACTTTTAGTGGATTTCTACTTATTTTATTAAATATCATCTCCACCAAACAGGACAAGCTTGCATCTGTTATAGTTTTGAAGAAAAATGTGTTCATTTCATGTATGCGCGAAATGCCTTAAAAATGGCTTTAAAATGGATTTGGAGCATGGAGACGATTATCTCGGGATTGCAAGATAACCAAACAAAACTTTTAGTGGATTTCTACTTATTTTATTAAATATCCTCCACCAAACAGGACAAGCTTGCATCTGTTATAGTTTTGGAGAAAAATGTGTTCATTTCATGTATGCGCGAAATGCCTTAAAAATGGCTTTAAAATGGATTTGGAGCATGGAGACGATTATCTCGGGATTGCAAGATAACCAAACAAAACTTTTAGTGGATTTCTACTTATTTTATTAAATATCATCTCCACCAAACAGGACAAGCTTGCATCTGTTATAGTTTTGGAGAAAAATGTGTTCATTTCATGTATGCGCGAAATGCCTTAAAAATGGCTTTAAAATGGATTTGGAGCATGGAGACGATTATCTCGGGATTGCAAGATAACCAAACAAAACTTTTAGTGGATTTCTACTTATTTTATTAAATATCATCTCCACCAAACAGGACAAGCTTGCATCTGTTATAGTTTTGGAGAAAAATGTGTTCATTTCATGTATGCGCGAAATGCCTTAAAAATGGCTTTAAAATGGATTTGGAGCATGGAGACGATTATCTCGGGATTGCAAGATAACCAAACAAAACTTTTAGTGGATTTCTACTTATTTTATTAAATATCATCTCCACCAAACAGGACAAGCTTGCATCTGTTATAGTTTTGGAGAAAAATGTGTTCATTTCATGTATGCGCGAAATGCCTTAAAAATGGCTTTAAAATGGATTTGGAGCATGGAGACGATTATCTCGGGATTGCAAGATAACCAAACAAAACTTTTAGTGGATTTCTACTTATTTTATTAAATATCATCTCCACCAAACAGGACAAGCTTGCATCTGTTATAGTTTTGGAGAAAAATGTGTTCATTTCATGTATGCGCGAAATGCCTTAAAAATGGCTTTAAAATGGATTTGGAGCATGGAGACGATTATCTCGGGATTGCAAGATAACCAAACAAAAACTTTTAGTGGATTTCTACTTATTTTATTAAATATCATCTCCACCAAACAGGACAAGCTTGCATCTGTTATAGTTTTGGAGAAAAATGTGTTCATTTCATGTATGCGCGAAATGCCTTAAAAATGGCTTTAAAATGGATTTGGAGCATGGAGACGATTATCTCGGGATTGCAAGATAACCAAACAAAACTTTTAGTGGATTTCTACTTATTTTATTAAATATCATCTCCACCAAACAGGACAAGCTTGCATCTGTTATAGTTTTGGAGAAAAATGTGTTCATTTCATGTATGCGCGAAATGCCTTAAAAATGGCTTTAAAATGGATTTGGAGCATGGAGACGATTATCTCGGGATTGCAAGATAACCAAACAAAACTTTTAGTGGATTTCTACTTATTTTATTAAATATCATCTCCACCAAACAGGACAAGCTTGCATCTGTTATAGTTTTGGAGAAAAATGTGTTCATTTCATGTATGCGCGAAATGCCTTAAAAATGGCTTTAAAATGGATTTGGAGCATGGAGACGATTATCTCGGGATTGCAAGATAACCAAACAAAACTTTTAGTGGATTTCTACTTATTTTATTAAATATCATCTCCACCAAACAGGACAAGCTTGCATCTGTTATAGTTTTGGAGAAAAATGTGTTCATTTCATGCATGCGCGAAATGCCTTAAAAATGGCTTTAAAATGGATTTG